>NW_019263103.1:255570-399449 GCF_002742605.1 Olea europaea var. sylvestris
ATTTTTTTGGCTTTTACTATTTGCTTGAGATATTATTTTGTTGGTTGCCCATTGAATTTTCGCAATGGCTGGGAAAATTGGAGTGTTGTCATGAAGAACATTTTGAAGGGTAAATTAATTTGGGATTATGCAATTGGTATTTAGACCAAACTTGAGCTCGAAAAACTTGATTATGATAAGTTTGTAGAAATGCTTTGTAATTGTGACATAAACAAACACGCAAAAATTTACAAATTGGATACTCAATTTTATTGATCACTCTATTTGGGTACAGATGGAAAAATATGAAGCAACTAAGGAAATTTAGATTATTTAAATGGTTGTTTAGACAATCTAATTCTGCAACGGAATACTCTGCACTAGAGCAAAAATTTTGAGTGCTTAAGAATTTCATTAAGCAATGACTTGCTTTTAGCTGTTACAGAGGACGATGAATTTTGAACTTATAAATTATATATCAAGCACAGAAAGCGGCTACGTCTAGTTCAATTTTCGATGGTCCTTTGTGATTATTTCGAGGGACTCTATTGGTCAACCTTATATTGTAATCCACTTCCTGTTGCCAACTTTAGGCAGAGAAAACACATTCGAAGTCTCATTGCAAGAAAATTATCTATCTATATCTACTTCTTGTACCACTTTATCTAACCTAATTGAGCAGTTTCAAAAGTCACCACCAGACAACCTCATGCTATGTCATCATCTTCAATATAGGTAGGTAGTCCCATAATCCTTTGGGTATTTTTTCTATACGAGTTTTAGATTCGTGTACTTCTCACATGTCACGTGACTTAACATTCTTTACTTCTTTGTGTCTTTCTAAATCATTTGTATCCATCATGATTAATGATGGCACTTCGATATCCATGACATGTGTTGGTTCTGGTAATGCACATAGTTTACATTTTAGTATTTACTGCATACCCGTTCTTACTATGGATCTTGTCTTTATTGATCATTTATGTGACTCTATATACTTGGTTAAGTTTTCTTAAGCTTGTTTGTCATGTATAGAATCCTCAATCTCAGAAGCTAATTAAGATAGGGTGTAGGCTGGGAGTATTATATGTTTTGGACAATTTAAGAGAATCAAACGTTGCAACAACCGTGTTGATCTGCCATCTTTTTGTTCGATTCCCCCCTTTCCCTAGTTTTTATTTGTGATGACCTCATAGTGGTCATGTTTTCATTAGTGATTTGAGATATATAATTTCTAAAGGTGCTTTGAAATTGTATAGACTCAAGATATTTTTATTGTAGTAGTTGCAAACAAGCAAAATACTCTACTTTACCTTTTAATCAAAGTATTTCTTCTTCTATTACACCATTTGATCCATTATATTTTAATGTATGGGGACCTACTCCTATTACTAGAAAGGGATGGTCTAGATAAATCTTTTAGATTACTTGTCAAAATTTAATACTCTATTTAATTAAGTATTTTAGATGTGATTATGTGGGAGTATATTTTTCTAGGACTTGTTGTCAGGGAACTATGCATCAAACCTCTTGTATTGATATCTCACAATAGAAGAGTGTTGTTGAAGAGAAACGTAGGCACATATTTTTCATTTAGTCAATAAAATTCCATCGTCTCCCACTTTCGTTTGCCACCCTTCAAAACATTGTATGGACACCCTCATGATTATTATTTCTTCAAAGTTTTTAGTTGCATTTGTTTTGCTTATCATCTAAAAGCTCTAGTGTAGCAAGTTAATTTTACACTACACCATTTTTTTATTTTTAGGTTTTAGCGATGGGCAAAAAGGTTATTGTTATTTTGATCATGTCAATGAAAAATTATACATCTCTCATTATATTGTGTTTCTTGAACATATTCGTTCAATTCTATTTTTGATAATTCTTATAACATGACTAACTCTAAACTCATTTCATTAACTCATTCTCTGAAGACATAGATAGTCCACCCTCTCACTCACCATGTATTATCGATACTCATACGCTCAGGAACGAATTGACTTATAATATATTAGATATTCCCAGATTATCTATGGTCTCCCGTGCAACTCATATGATTGCAGAGTCCTCTATAACCTCAGAATTATTGAAAGTTCACTAAGTTATCAGATTATAGTTATTCTTGCTGTTCAAATTCTTTTTGTTTGTAACCTCTATTCGCAAACTATTTGAGCCTTTTTCCTATAAAAAGTTCATTCTTGATCTTCTTTCCTAGTAGGATATGGCAGAGGGACTCTGTGCATTGCATAGAACTAATATTTGAGATTTAATTCCATTACCACCTGGTAAATGTGCTATAGGTCTTCGTTGGGTCTATAAGGTCAAAACAAAATTTGATGACATAGTTGAGCGAGATGAAACCAATGTAGTTGCTAATGGAAGCATTAAGTAGTACGGCATGGATTATGAGAAGAGCTTTTCATCCGTTGCAAAGATTACTACTGTTAGTACACTTATTGTTGACCCATGTGTTCATTGGTATAGTATCTCTCAACTAGATATGTTCGAAGGTTGAGAAATAAACGCTATGCTTGGAGGGGTGTAGCAATTTTTTTTTTTACTGAGCTAATATATAAGGAATAAAATTTCCAAAGATTTTTTTAAAATTAAAAATTAAATGGGCTTGGGGATGGGTTGGGCTAACCCATAACTACGCCCTTGTTTGCATGTGATAGTCAAAGTTCAATTTATCTTAGAAAAACCAGGTGATCAATGTTACAAACCACATTGATGCAAGGTTACATTTATACAAGGCATCATAGCTCAATGTGTTGTAAAATATGTTGACAATTAGCGTGACTATATTCAAGCTGATGCTTGTTTATCCAAGCTCTACCATTATCTCCTTTATTAGCTGTAAAACCAAAAAAAAAATAAAAAAAATTAGGATCTCTAGTTTAGATCTAAGCAGTTATTGCTTTCCTAAATTAGTCAACCACGATCCTAAACATTAGGATCTGGCCTTTGTAAAGTGGCTATTTATGCCATCGATTAGAAGAGAAAAGTAACATTAGTTCATTCCTTCATAAACCTTCTTTTGACTTGGTATCAGTGCCTTTCTCATACACTCGTTCCATATTACCACATCTGAATTCCAATATTTTTTACTCCATGAATGACATACCTAAATTCCCTGCATCAAAATCATCCCCTATACAAATTATCCATGTTCGGTCAGAAAACTCCAATTTTATAGCCACTATCATTCTTAATGAATTCAACAATGATGTATGGTCCCAAATCATGAAAATACAGATTGTATGACATGAGAATCTTGAATATAGTATATGTAAAACATCTCTCCACAGACTAAAAATTCTTTCGATTCAAAGTGGTATGTCAAAAATCAAAAGGTGAAAGGATGGTTGCTAATTTCTATCTCGCTAGACATTATGAAGTGCTATATTCAAATGCCCTTTGCACATAAAATTTAGAGTGCTCTTGCCAAAGCTTTCTATGATAGGTCAGCGAATTGTAACTCTATGTATTGAATTAGTAAGCATTTCAACCAAATAGTTTCGTCATCTTCTATCGATCTATTACGGTGATCTCGTGGAAATCGTCCAAGAATTAGATCGTGATGATAAGATTGAAATGAAATATCTTGATGATGTTATCACCTATACTAAGTCAGTTGAATGATTGCATGTGCATATTTTCTTAGATGGACTGGATGATGAATTTGAACAAATTCTAAGTGAGATTCTTAGAAAGGACACTGTACAGGATCTTGAAGAAACCTATGCATACGTATGTTGTGATTATATTCGTTGAACCACACTTAACAATGAACCTGGTCATCTAGAGTTATTTGCAATGGTGGCTCATTAAAGCAAGCCTCAATATCCTAAACCAGATTGAGTATTTGGTCCCATCATTGGCCAAGATCTATCATCTGGATCACAAGATCATAGCTACGAAATTGGAGTAGCACAATCAGAATGCATTTGTACTCACTGCTATTGGGTTTTTTGATACCGAATAAATTTCGGGCTATGATGTTAACGTGGGATATTATCTTTCATAGGCCCAGACCGATGAATGAAATAAGTCCATCAACCAAGTCTATGAGCTCCACCCGTTCCAATTGTATTTCCTCTTGGATGACTTGAATCTTAGCCCGTTTACTTTTTTCTTTGGTACAATTAAAAGCCTAACTCTAGATTATTTACAATACTACAACCCTAGCTATTTCCTAGTGTGATTTGTGTATGGGAAAAGGAGAATCTCGGCTGTCCCCTTTGGTGTGTGAAAAATACCTCTCTGAAGTGCAAAAAACGCTTGATTACTTTGTGTAATTTGTGATTCCTTCATAGCCTACATTTGTGATGTTTTCTCCTTGCCTTTATGGCTATAGATCATCACTGTTTCTTGTCCTTTGTGGGTAAATTGAATATCAACGGAGGTGAATTATATTGGTTGTAGATCGAAGCCGGTTGGTTTGGTTGGTTGGAAGAGAAAGGTACGTTGGAAAAAGCCTAGAAAACATCGATTTGAAGATCCTTGGAGTGAGCTTCCACAACATTTGGTATCAGAGCTTCAAGTGTGGTGATTTTGGCTTGTGAAACATAGCAACAACGTCCAGAAAAATCAACAAAAATGAAGCAGAAATCAGATTGAAAAATTGTCCAGAAAACTGTCAAAAATCAGCCTTTATTTTTTCGCATTTTTCGACCAATCCAGAAGGAGTTTGGGAAAACAGAGACCACTGGTGTGATGTGCAGGTGGAGGCGATGTGGCCAGAGATAGTGTATGAAGCCCACGCGTAGAGATTTCTGACATTTTGGTGTTGTTAGTTTGCTATTTGAGGTTGTGCAGTGGAGTCTGGACATAATTGTTCTTCCCACGTTCAAGAATCGATCGTGGTTAGTTGGTTGCTACAGTTTCTAGAGACTTTAAGGTGAATAGTGGTGATCTCTCTCGATATTTACGGACCTTCAGATGTGGTCCGCATGGTATCATGTTCTTTGCCTTTTATTAATGCGGTTAAAACTATTGTGTAGTGTAATTATTTATTTTTTGCATAAGAATTCATAGTGAGGGGTCACGTTAGGTTTGGGGTTACCGTAAAAAGGTAACAATTGCCTGATACTAGACCTAGGAATTATTTGACGTAAATTCTTTGTGAATTTGTTGCCAATTTTTCTATGCTGTTAGAATTGCGTGTGGGCTTAGGAAAGTTTATTTGATCATTCTATGTGAATTATATTTATACTTTGTTTGTGGTCATTATTTGGTATTGATGGCATGTGTAGGTCTAAGGCAAGTACGAAAAGTAAAATGTGGAAATCCCGCCAAGATCTCTTCCTTAGTTGGGGGAAGAATCTGCACGAATCGGATTTTTTGAGGAACGTATCAAGAGAGAATTTTATTTGGTTAGACAATGTGTGGTTGGTATTAACTATGGTAAATTTGGTATGTTACACTTTCAATTTATTTAATGTGTGTAGTTACATGAATTAGAGTGATTTTATTACATTATGTATGTGTTTGCATGCATAGTGGATTGAGATTTATGGCTTACTCCGTTTGCTCTGCGAGTGGTGTGAGAGCGTGGTAGTGAGAAGAAATATGGGCAGCCATTTTCTCATTTATGTTTGGGAGCCTGTGTGGTTTGTGAGATTGTTCGAGGCAACCATGTAGGGTTATCTTCTTTCTCTTTATGAGCCTCTTTTGGGAATATAGTGAAGTAAACAACTCTTTCCTCTATTCTCACTACGAGTACCACCTTCGCTATATCCTTTGTGAATTTGTTAGCACTGGTGATTGGAGTAACCTTGTGGGGCGTGGGTTAACTTTTAAATTAAGCCCTAACCTTTGTGGTCGTCGAGTGGGTTTGAGATGCATTAGCAACATGTTGAGTATCTTTTGGTGAAGTGGAGTATAGATGTCATAGGTACATTGTGGTTTGTACGGGGATGTAAAGTATGACATTTGGATCATGAGTGGAGAGGTGATTAAATGTTTAGAATCATTTATCTATGAAGAGACCCTGATCAGCTGGAGTGTGAGAGGGGCACTTTTATCACTTCGGTTAGGTGGAGACCCATTAACTACGTAGATTGAGAGAAGTGATGTGGTGATAGAGAATTATCCTGTGGACTTAGGACCTATTGTGACTTACCAATTAGACATGAGTTGAGTGATTAGTCTAGTGAGCATGATGAGCAATGAGAGGAAATATGTGTTCTAGAGGTGTGAGCAACACGAAATGAGATAAAATAAGTGTGTTGAGATCTTTTAGTGGGTCATTTATGCATTTGTTGCATGTGTTTAACCGTGTGTAAGATTAACTTAGTGTTAATCTGTGGTTCTGCGTGAACGTGTTTCTAAAAAGATTTATGTGTATTATCCTATAATACATCGTCATTGTATGTTTATTTGCTCTTGACTGTTCACTATAAATAATTGCTTCTACTTAAATGTTCTTGACCTTAGCTCTAGTAAGTACATAGAGTAGGTATAGTATGTGTTTCATGTTGGAAACACGAGATAAGGTCTCTGATCTAATTGTATTGGCTACCTTGGTTATGCAAATATTAACTGTATGTTTTTTATTACTTGCAAATTTATTGGAAATCAAGGTAGAGATTTGTTGGTTTTTTGATACACAATAAATTTCAGGCTATGATGTTAACGTGGGAAATTATATTTCATAGGCTTAGGTCAATGAATGAAATAAGTTCAACAACCAAGTCCATGAGCTCTGCCCAGTCCAATTGTATTCCCTGTCTGATGGCTTGTATCTTGGCCCATTTACCTTTCTCTTTGGTCCAATTAAAAGCCTAACCCTAGGCTATTTATAAGACTACAACCTTTGCTATATTCAAGTGTGATTTGTGTGTCGGAAAAGGAGAATCTCGGGTTGAAGCAGTCACCTAGGTTGTGGTTTGGAAGGTTTATGTACATTATGAAGTTTATTGGATATAGGCGAAGTAACTGGGATCATACTCTCTTCTAGAAAAATGATAAAGAACACATCATAGGTCATATTTTGTATGTTGATGACATGATGTGACTGGAAATGATCATGAAGAAAGGGCAGCAATGCAGAGTCATCTTGCTTGAGAGTTTGAAATGAAAGATCTTGGCCAATTGAAATATTTCCTTGAAATTTAATTGTCAACATCAAAGAAAGGATTTTTTTTTTTTTTTTTGTCTCAATGAAAATTTGCTTTAGATATGTTGAATGAAATTGGTATGACAGCATATAGCTTACCTAGCACCCATATGGAAGAAAATCTGAAACTAAATATACATCAAAATCAAGTCCCTGCTAACGAGGAACGCTATCAAAGGCTTGTTGGAAAGTTAATGTACCTTGCACATATCAAGCCTAATTTAGCTTGTTGATGCTAATTGGGCAAGATCAATCGAAGATAGATGATCTACATTCGGGTATTTCACATTTGTAGGTGAGAATTTGATTTTTGGAAAAGTAGAAAACAAGTGGCAGTAGCTAAAGTATTGATGCAGAATACAGGGAAACAACTAAGGCGGTATGTAATTTATTGTGGATCAAGAATTTGATGCAAGATTTACATCTTAACCAAATCAATCCTATGTCGCTATATTGACAAGGCAGCATGCAATATTACCCATAACCTAGTTCAACATGATACAACTAAACATAATGAGGTTAATACACTTTATCAAGGAGAAACTTAAAGCAAAGCTTATTGAAGTGCCTCATTTTCAATCTTAAGAATAGCTTATGGATGTACTAACCAAGCATTTAATAGCTACCTCGACAAATTGGCATTAATGATATCTGTTGACATCTGAACTTCGACCTAATAAAAACAGTTCGCTAACCCCACCTCAGTTAAATGTAAGTTCGGCCCATACTCCCAGGTCGGACAAACCCGCCGTTATCTCAGAAAAATATCATGATTACTCCTTGTCATATCACCCTATCAATCAGATACACTTGCCATAGGTGACATCATTGCTGCTCAGAACAACCAATTCCAAGTCCTCGAACTCCAGCCCCTTGCAGGTCATTATTACCTGGTAATACATTGACACATGACCACCGGCCTTATCGACCAAACACAGGAAAATTCGGTGATCCGAGTTTCGAGCTCGGCACTGTTGCTGATTTAACTGATCTGATGTAATTTCGGCTGAAACTATGTATAAATAGTTGAATAGGATTCTTGTAAAAGGCAAGTAATTTTCATACAACAACTCAAGGCATAATTACACTCTCTAAACGTATTTTGTGGTCTTTTTTCAATAATAAATCGTCCTTTTCTCTTAAAGATGGCTTAAAATTAACCTTGCTAATTTTGACGTCAATAGTTTGGCACTAGAAGGAAGGCCCTAACTGTGAAAAATAGTCTCATTCTCTCCACAAAATTTGAGAGTCATGAGTCGTAGTTCAAGTTCCAGAAATCCATCTCACACCCACCCTCACGAAACGAACAAACCACCAAGTTCTCCACAGCGGCAGGACCCTCAAATGAATGTCATGAGGGAAGCCCTGGAAAAATTAACAAACGTAGTGGGACAATTGGAAAGTAGTCAAGTCCACTCGTCCCCACGAGATACTGAGGTGGAATACCCCGTAAGGACACAGGCAAGACGTCCCCCCACCAGGAGGACTCTCCACTTTTCAAGGGAAAAATCCTCCAGAAGTCTAATTGACGAGGTCAGAAGTAAGGAACCTGAGGCAAGGAGGACTGCAAGCGTGTTTGACAGATTGGGGACCCAGTAATCACTGACTCCTACACAAGGACAAGTCGACCTAAAACGACTGTTGGAACAAGCAGAGCCCGAACTGAGTGCACTTAAAAAATGTATCGCCAACTTGGAGGCTAAAAACAAAGGCGGCACTGAAGATTACCAAACCAAACAACATTCCCCCTTCACTAGGGATGTCCTTATGGAACCACTGCATGAGAAATTGAAAATCCCCCAGATCGCCGCATACGAAGGGGATGGTGATCCCCTCAGCCACCTTGACAAATACACCTCGTGGATGGAACTACAAGGGACAAGCAACGCAATTATGTGCCGGGCATTCTCCCTGACTGTAGGAGACAAAGCTCAAAGATGGTTTAGGAGATTGCATGAGAGGTCGGTAAAGAATTGGAATGATCTGGCCACGACGTTCTTGACCCAGTTCATAGGCTGCAAGGCCAGAACCACACTAAAGGAACAACTAGTGAGCATCAAGCAGGGAAGAAGTGAATCCCTCAAAAGCTACCTGAGCAGGTTCAACAAGCAATCCATGGAAGTGGAAAAAATATCTGATGATGCGGCACTCATGGCCGTACTAGCAGGATTGAGGCCTAGAACAAGATTCTGGTGGTCAGTACACGAGGACGGTCTAAGGACATATCGTGAGTTGCTTAACCGAGCTGAGAAATACATAAGTGCTAAAGAAGCAACCTCTAACCAAAAGGAGGAGACCTCCGAACCCAACTTCAACAACACAGTAAAGGAAAAAAAACAAAGTCGCAGCCCCCAGCCCGAAAGAAAGAAGGACAGGAGAGAAAGAGAACGTCCTAGGGCTCGGCCATACAAATTTCGAGAGTACCACCCACTCAAAGCCTCCTTGGAAGAGGTATTCACGCAAGCCAATGCGAAAGAGGCATTTCACAGACCCATGATCCTAAAGGATGGATAGGCAGGACAACATCAGGGACGATACTGTCGATATCACAGATGGTGGGCCATGACACTGATAACTGTCGGGACTTAAAAGAGGAAGTTGAGTCCCTAATTTGAAGAGGTCGATTACAGGAGTTTGTTGCCAAGAAAAGAAGCAGATCGACCTACGACGTAGCAGCCACTACTGCAGGAGCCTCCTACGCGAGTTCAGCAGACAATCCCCAATCGTAATCCACCCTCAAATGCTGAAATCAAGATGATGGTGGGAGGAAATCAATATGTTGAGGGATCCAGAAGGGTGAGACGAAGACAAACCTGAAGTGCAAGAACCATGCCGAACTACTGGGATCCAACCCTTAGGATCGGTATAGACCCTGAATGGTTCTAGTTTACAGAAGAAGATTCTGAAGGAATCCTTCAGGACCAGAGTGACACCCTAGTGGTTACAATGACTGTTGCTGGAGTAAAAGTCCACCGAACTTTAATAGACAATGGAGGCTCAATCAACATACTGTACTCACGAACTTTGAGGCAGTTGGAAATATCAGAATGCTATCTCCAACCGTATCCAAAAAAACTACAGGGATTCTCTAGGGATCCTAATGAAGCCCAAGGTCAGATCATCCTTATCGTGGAGTTGGGCGAAGCTCCTAGCCAAAGAAGGATCCTAGCAGATTTTGTGGTGGTCGATTTGCCATCCAATTATAATGTAATATTGGGACGGCCCATTTTGCATGAAATGAAAGCTGCCACCTCAATTTACCATTATTACATGAAATTCCACACTCCTTATGGGACAGGAATTATCTGAGGGGATCAAGCTCTTGCAAGGGCCTACAATATTGACCTGCCAAGGCCACAAGTCAACATGCTAAGGGGCAGGCCGAACATGTAAGTCGGGAGGCCAGATTGAAAAGACCAGCCGTTGTGGATCTCTCGGAGATTGGCATAATTGAGAAGAACCTCAAAAAAGCCACAGATGAGCAACTGTCCTTTGAAGAGAAGGAGGCAGACCCACATCCTTACCTCGGGGTTCTGGTTATCTCGTTATCCGAGGCCGGGTAACCATCCCCAAAGTCTTGGTGGATACAGGAAGTGCTCTAAACATCCTATTCAGTAATACCCTTCAATGGATGGGTATCCCTGCTAACTTCCTTCGACCATACCCGAATATGGTCCTAGGATTAAGTGGAGCCTTGACCTCTGCCAAAGGATCAATCAAGCTCAAAGTTGAGTCAGGATCAGCACCCTAGTAGGTGAAGACAAACTCCGAGTTCGTGGTATTCAACACTCCCTCCCCTTATGATGCTGTGATGGGACAACCCCTACTCTTCAGCCTGAGAGCAGTAGTTTCCCTATATCACTATTCTATCAAATTTTCCACACCCCATGGTATGGGTAAAGTCATAGGGAACAGGGAGCTCACCGAAATATGTCAGTGGAAAGCCTGTACCAATCATCAACGCAACCCCCCAGCAGTGCATATGGCGAACATATGGAATCCGAACATAAATATTCAAGGTCGGATCCTCACAAAGAGAGGTAGGCAGTGGATGCCTGGTTCTAAAATGAGAAGGCCCCTATCTGGTAATGGAGGTCTCGTCAAAGGAGGCATATGAACTGGAAAACTTGGGGGGTAGACCCTTACCCCATCCTTAGAATGCCAAACACCTCAGGCAGTTCTATCGATGAATGGGAAAGTCCATAAAACCCGCTTGTAATACCAATCACATCAATAAAAAAAAGGACTTCCTGTTTTTGAACATTTTATTCAGCATTCTGTCAGAATCTTACAAAGCCCTGCTCCCTACGCAGGCCGATCTAAGGCTGTACATGTTACCTTTAGTGGACATTCCTCCTAAGGAATCTTACAAAGCCCTGCTCTTTACGCAAACCGATCTAAGGTTGTACGTGTTACCCTTAGTGGACATTCCTCCTAAGGAATCTTACAAAGCTCTGCTCCCTACACAGGCCGATCTAAAGCTGTATGTGTTACCCTTAGTGGACATTCCTGCTAAGGAATCTTACAAAACTCTGCTCCCTACACAGGTCAATCTAATACCCTTAGTGGACATTCCTCCTAAGGAATCTTACAAAGCCCTGCTCCTTACGCAAGCCGATCTAAGGTCGTACTTGTTACCCTTAGTGGACATTCCTCCTAAGGAATCTTACAAAGCCCTGCTCCCTACGCAGGCCGATCTAAGGCTGTACGTGTTACTCTTAGTGAAAATTCCTCCTAAGGAATCTTACAAAGCCCTACTTCATACGCAAGCTGATCTAAGATTATTCTACAAAATTCTTCCTAAGGAATTCTATGAAATTACGCAGGCCAAGCTAAGGTCATACACGCTACGATACCTAATTAGAATTCTTCCTTAGAAATTCTCAAAGATCCTTCTCTATATGCAATTCCAGCTAAGGTCGTATGTGCTACAAGACTTAGTCAAAATATCCCGTTAGGAAGAAATATTTAGCTAAGTTTGTAAGGTGTTGTTGCATATAAACGAGATCGTTGCTAAAGAAATCATGCTAAAACATAAACAGTCATCCATTCCAAACAAAATGTCATGAAACATCGAAATGAAGTTCGTAAATGAGTCAAAACATATTACAAAATACCAAACATCTTCAAAAAACAACCTCCTAGGGGTCTTGGTGGACTGGGGGCGCTACACTCAACATCCTAGTCAGCAGGAGATGTCCGAACTCCAGCAGCTTTGGACAATTTGCGCAGCTCCTCCCTCTACTCGCCTAGTGCTTCGTCCAGAAAGGTAGCATCAAACTCCGGCCTCTCCCTTCGGACGTGCTTTATTAACTCTTCCAAGGCTACTACATAGCATCTTAGGCTAAGGCGTCAAACTCTAGAGATTCTCTCCAAGGCTCCACAGCTCTGATACCTATGGTCTCAGCCTCTTCAGCTCTCTTCATTTCGCCCTTTGATCTCGCATGAGCTTCCTCCATCTTCTTGATAGCCTTTAACGTATGAGAACGCTCCTCAGAAACCTGGGCCCTTAGCTCTTCCGCCCGTGCCCTCTCCTTTTCAGCTCTCTTCTTCTCCATCTCGGCCCTCTTGTTGGCCTTCTCACCACAAATCTTTAAAGAAACAACCTCATCCTGGAGATTCTGCTCAGAGGTCAACACAGCATTCAACTCCTCACCCATTTTTTGAAGCTGACCTCTATAATCCTCCTCCTTGGCAGCAAAATTTGCCTTTTCCTCATTCATACTCTCATATAATTTTACGGCCTGATCCTTGCCCTCGAGTAGCTTGTCGAGTTTGACTTTTACCTGAGAAGGTTAAAAAGCAAATACAGTTAAAACATGGTAAGTAACAAAATCTATGCAACACAAGCATTACTGAGGACAAGTACCTTGTCCGCCATCGACGTCATGTACAAGATGGAACGATGACCATGAAGTTGAGCAGTGACAATGGCCTCCCCAACAAGCATCTCCCCCAAGAAGATCTACTTCTTTTCCCCCCAACTACTTGTGAGAAGGTTGGCGGATTCACGCAAAGGTGAGGGGAAGGCTGCGGTAGTCTCCCTCGACGGAGAAGGAGCACGTAGAAAATCCAGAAATATCTCCGATCGATGGCCCAGCAAACTCTCCAAGCTCGATCGCTGCAAGTCCAGACACGGATCTTGCGACCTGACTGAGCTGGTGGAGGCAGGAGCTGCTACCTTAGCAGCTTTGTAGCTTAGCATCTCGGAGTGACATGCTGAAATGGGAAAAAAGATATAATATCATTATCATATGTAGTAATGAATAATAACAAAGGCTTAACCTTCACCTGAGCTGGATAGGACCAAGGTAGACACTCTCGAAGCAGATGGACTAGACGCCCGCACTTGTACTAAACCAGCCTGAAAGAGGTTTGAATCCGAGATCACAAATTTATAAGATCTCTGCCTCTGTGGCAACTTCCTTATCACCTCAGCTCTCCTTTGTATATCTCTTGTCAAGTTTTCCTTTTTTATAATCTACCAAAAAGGGCAAAGGTCAATATCGCATCAGTGCAGACCTCAACAAAGAAGCAAATTTATAATCACTTACACAATGAATGATAGAGCCTAGGGACCACATCCTCTATGTCTACCTCGGAAGGATAGAATTGCCATTCTCTAGACACATAGAAAAACTCCTCTTTCAATTTTTTGATTGAGGACAGAGTATCTAAGACTAACGAGCCCCCAGTTCTGGCCTAACGCTGGTATACCACTAGCCGGAGTTCTTCCCATCCTCCTTGAAAGTGAAAAGGGAGTTGAACTGTTGGACGCTCAGTTCGGGATTTCCCAGTTTATCCCAAAGGATGAGGATGGCGATCAGTGTTTGCCATCCGTTCGGGCATAACTGAGTGAGAGCTATGCCCCAAAAAGAAAGGAACTTATGGACTATTCTAGGGAATGGAAGCCTACATCCTGCTTGAAGAATGGCAGAGTTATGAGCGACGCATCCCTCCGGGAGAACGTCAGCTCGGTCAGACGGTTCTGGCATTATCGTGATCACCAAACTCGAAATGGCGTACTTAGCTCGCCAGCTCGCCAGCATATCACCCGTAACAACGGATTTATAAAAACTAGCCCCCCACTCACCTGAGTTATTCCCCTGCCTGACCTCGCGAGATTCAGCCCTTTCTCCTCTCGAATCCTCACTCTTTGACCTCATACTCACATGATCTCCTAGGTCCAGTGAATTAACTACAGAAAGAGGGACAGGGGCAAGACTTCCTGACAACTGGACGAAGAACTAGGACAGGGTGGGATAGATTCTTCTTGGTGATTCCCCCAGGAATGCACTCTAGATTCGTCCGACCTCATGCAGAGGAAAACGAATAAAGCTTGAACAGAAGAATGTGAGGAAGAAACAGAGGAATACCTGAGAACTGAAGGTTGTCGACCTCACTTGTGAAAATAGAATACGAATTGAAGAAATTTTCCAAAAGCTTTGAAAGGGAAGAGTCGCGCAATGTGAAACAATGAAAAGATGAATGACAAGGTATTTTAAGAGAAAAGAAACTCAAGAGACACGATCTGAACTGCTCATCCCAAAATAGAGGGAAAGATCAAATGGTCCAGAAACTTGCAAGTCAAAAACGATGTAGTTTTGATGAAAACTTCGTGGAGAAGCAATCCAAAAGTGCTGCACAGCTCATCCCTATCCAGGCACGACACTTGGCATAGTAATAATTACCTTTCTTGGAAAAAGAACCAGTCAAGTCAGAATATCAGCTCCCTCTTACGGAAGAACTGACCTGAGGGATAACTGTTGACATCCGAACTCCGACCTAATAAAAACAGCTCGCTAATTCCACCTCAGTTAAATGTAAGTTCGGTCCATACTCCCAGGTCATTGCCGCCCGGAACAACCAATTCCAAGTCCTCGAACTCCAGCCCCTTGCAGGTCATCATTACCTGGGTAAAACACTAACACATGACCACCGGCCTCATCGACCAATCACAGGAGAATACGTTGACCCGAGTTCCGAGCTCGGTACTATTGCTGATTTGACTAATTTGATGTAATTTCGACTGAAACTATGTATAAATAGTTGAATAGGACTCTCGTAAAATGCAAGTGATTTTCGTACAACAACTCAAGGCATAATTACACTCTCTAAACATATTTTGTGTCTTTTTAAATAATAAATCGACCTTTTTTCTTAAAGTTGGCTTAAAATTAACCTTGCTAATTTTGACGTCAACAATATCTATGCATCAAATTGAAGGAGAATGTCGACAAATAGCCTAATTATCTTCAAGCTAGTGCTTCTATGTCCCATTGTCTCTTTTTATTAGTTGTACATAATTATTAGCTTGTATCTAGGTAGTAATGTTTTCTAAAATTAGTCAACTATGATCCTAAACTTTAGAATCTGATATGTGGAGAATGGCTATTTATGCCATCGATTAGAAGCGAAAAGTAACAGAAACTTATTCCTTCAAAAACCTTTTTTTGACTAAATAAAGAAGGTCAAAATCTGAGATGTGCATCCAAATGTGTAGATTTGTTTATGTACTGGATAAAAATCAACAAACAATTAGATCAAGAAAACTAAAGGGACATTATTTCTTTGTACAGATGTGTTAATTAATTCCAATGTTAGACAATTTGCATTTCACTACCATAGTGAGGCTTTGTTGAGTTTAAGAGAGAGAGAGAGAGAAAGAGAGAGAGAGAGAGATTATTAAAAAGTTTGCACTCCCTCTATTCCATTTATATAGGCCGACTTTCATTATTTACTTGTCCCCATAATATAGTCTTGTTTCTTTATTTAGAATTTTTTTTTATCCACTAATATGCCCCTTATCTAATTTGCTTAATTATAATAAATCTTTCTTAATTTACCAACTTGAAGGGGAATATGGACAATTAGCGTGATTATCTTCAAGCTAGTACTTCTCTGTCCAGTGCTTCTCTGTCCAAACTCCACCATTGTCTTTTTTTATTAGCTGTAAAGAATTACTAGTTTGTATCTAGGTAGTATTGTTTTCTAAAATTAGTCAATAACGATCCTAAACTTTAGAACTTGATATTTGTACAATGGCTATTTATGTCATCGATCAGAAGAGAAAAGTAACAGAAGTTTATTCCTTCATAAACCTTCTTTTGACTAAATAAAGAAGGTCAAAATATGAGATGTGCGTCCAAATGTGTAGATTTGTTTATGTACCAGATAAAAATCAACAAGCAACTAGATCAAGAAAATTGAAGGGATTTTATTTCTTGTATAGATGTGTTAAATAATTCCAATATCAGAGAATTTGCATTGCACTACCACATCGAGGCATTTGTCGAGTTCAAAACTGAGAGGGAGGGAGGGAGGGAGAGAGGGAGAGTAAAATGCATCTCATTATTAAAAAATTTGCACTCTCCCGTTCCATTTATATAGGCTAATTTTTCTTATTTTTTTCTCCCAATTATATAGTCTTGTTTCTTTATTTAGAATTTTTTTATTTATTATATATCCTTATCTAATTTGCGTAATTATAATAAATCATTCTTAATTTACTACTGGTTATCGATAATTAAATAATGGTAAATTTTGAAAATTTTGGCAAAATTTATTTTTTCAATAATATTAAATAAAATTCCTTAATTCGTGTAAAATACAAAATCATTCTATATAAATGGAAGGAGAGAGTACAATTTATTCTAGTTAGATATTTACAGTGACACTTCTTAATTTATCTCTCAACAGAGAACACTCTGCTGCCTCTCATTAAAGCAACTGTGTGCTCATTGTTGTCATACTATGAGAGGCACTAATGTCCTTTCTGTAACTGCTACAGCCAGTGGAACAACTGACTTATTTATACCTAGAGACATCTAGTAGGGAAGTCAAAACTAAGGATCGTAAAGTCAAGAATCTGACCGGCATTTGACAAGAGTTAGAAAAATAAACAGCAATATAAAGAAAGAGACATGTGAGAAGACAATTAGAGAGATGTATTCAATTGAGACTTTTGAAGACTTTGATAGGCTTTTTTTAAGTGATGACTTTTGTGAATTTCGTGGATCTTTTATAAATTTGTATGGAATTAGTGGAATTCTTTTGTAGATTTCTATAGATTTTCATTTTAAAATTTTTATAAGCTTTTGTGAAATTCGAAAGACTTTTAAAAACTTTCATTTAAAATAGAATTCACGTGGATTTGGTGTGAAATTCTCACATAGTGTTGGTTCCCACAATCCCCATTTTTCTTCCCCTTTGTCTTCCTATATAATTAAAAAAAAATTGAAAAAATAAAAATTTAATACCTTAATTCAATATTATTAATATATTATACTTTTAAAAATAAATAAAAATAAAAATATTTAAATTTAATTATACATTTTTCATATAAAATTTTATAATTTAATAAAAAAAATAGATATTTTTCACAAAAAAAATGAATGAAAAAAAAAAACTACAAGAATCCAATTTAATTTTTCATAGAAAATAGAGATAAGAGAGAAAGAAAGATAAATGGAATAAAAATCAATAGAAAAAATTAATTATAATCATACATGTCCATGGGGGTTAAAAGAAAGATTGAAAAAAATAATTACTTTTTTTGTGAAAGTTTCCCAAAATCTCGTGATTTATGAGAAACAAATTTTATGATTTTATAAGAATACTTTCTGCTTAAAAGTTAGTACTTCGAAAACTCTTACAAAAGTTTCTAGAAGTCATTAAAAGTTGAATACTCAAAACTTATAAAGACTTCTAAAAAGTTTTAATTGAATACACCGTAATTTTTATAAACTTTTTAAAAGTCTATAAAAGTCTTAATCGAATACACCGTGACTTTTAGAAAGTCTCAAAAAGTTTCAATTGAATACCCTTAATTTTTTTAAATCACATAAAGTCATTAAAAGTCTCAATTGAATATATTACCTTAGATGAAATACCCGGAGTAATCTGGATTCTTCCTTTAAGTCGGTGATGAATTTTCTGACTTCAATGAATTTAATAGTGGACAGATATCAGTAATTTACTATCAATAATAGGAAATAAATAGATCTAGTCCTAACGTGGATGTGAGAAATTTACTGAACCGCGTGAAACGACTTGCACATTCAGGCATCTGTTAATTCTGTAATTCTCTGTGTTTCATTCATTCCTTTCTACATTTCATTCTTGCATATTTTTTCTGGGCTTGTCGTGGTCTTGTTCGTTACATGACCGATTCAGACCACCTTTAACTTTGTATGATCACTAAAAAAAGAGTGCACTTCTTAACCTAAGTGGATATATTATTATAGATTAATGATTGCTCTCTAATATACAATGACTCGTAGTATGTCATTTATTACCAATCATTTTATCCATAATGTAGTTAGTTGTCGACTAACATTAACTCTATTATAGGCGTGAAGGTTACACACCACATATAATAAAATTTATCAAGAAATGCCTAGAATAGAGGATAAGGCAGATAATCTTGATCCAACAAAAATGTGGAAAAGGGTAGTTGCGGAAGATGGTGAACATAACGGAACTTAGATTTGGATGAATATTGTGAAAGAGAAACTTACCGTCATGGTCGCACGAGACTGCTGTCTTGTGAAATAACTGGAAAGAGTCAGACGGGCTTAAACGCCGCATCATATGAACAAATGCGCCTGGTTCATCAAGTCCATCTGGTTCATCTTCATCCACAGAAAAAGCAACATCTGCTAACCGAGTTGTCAACATTAGTTTGCTACCGTTTTGATTTTTTGGAAAAATTCTACGCAAGAGACTCCAATCGTCCAGTGACCGTATGTCATCCAAAACAAACAAGTATCTCACATCTTTTCCATATTCTTTAAAATGTTCTGCAACTGTTTCAAGTTTTAGATTTGGTTGCTCTTTTCTCTCTCTCCCTTCGGGAAGTTGTTCTAAAACACTTTTAAGAACATTTTTTACTGCAAATTCCGGGCCAATTTCTACCGCGGAACGAATTTGATAAAGGGACTGAACTTCTGGATCTGTGTATAACTTATGGGCAAGTGCGGTCTTCCCTGTGCCACCCCAGCCGTATATGCAAATAACTCTGTCGTTGCCATCAAGCAGAGCAGATTTTAGAGTTTGAAGGCTTTGATCCTTCACAACAATATCGTTTTCTCCAGAGTCAAAGATGCATCTCCTCAACTTTCGTCGGATCTCGGTTTCTGGATTCTCATTTGCTGACTGAGATATTTCTTCTTCTGCTGTCGGACTAAGTGATTTTAAAGTTTTAAAATGCCAAGTGGTCAGCCTTATCTGCATATTAATTTCTTTAACATCTAAATCAGCCATCCGCACGGACTTGAAGTCATCAATGAATTTTCCAACTATGCTTCTGCCTCTTCTGCGTTGGACCTCGTTGAAATAAGTTTCAAGGACATTTTGAAGTCTAGAAACAAAGTCTCTAATTTCCCTTTCCAGGTAATGTTCACTTGACCCCTTACTTTTTTTCTTATCTAGATCTTTTAATAAACGGTGCCAAAAATCTAGCTTTCGTTGTACATCCTGAATTCTTTTCTTTATATCAGGAACAAAATATGTTCGAAATTCTTGTAACGATCCATCATTTTCATATCCATTGATCAATGAGTCATCCATTTTCTTTCTCACAGCAAGGACCAGCAAAAGATGCTGAAATTTTGATCAGATATTTCTTGATAGTGTCAAGTTACATTCCTCATCATTGCATTGCACTCGTATGCATCCCAACTCAGATAAACTGTAATAAATCAATGTGCACCTATCACAACAGGGAAAATGTTTATCCCGTTAATCAATCTGGTCTATAAGTAGTTCCAAACTAATTGCATCACTTTTCTCTTTTGACAAAATCTATAACTTCATTAATCCATATCACCACGAGTTGTGGTTGACAAATATAATGGAATGCAAATAAGTCGAACTAGTGATATCAAAAATTGGAGAAACAAAGGATGCTACAGTGTGGGCTACTCCATTCCTCCCGTGGGAATAAAACAGCAAGACCAAAATTAACATCACCAAGTAGTGTTACAATACCACAATTTCATCCACTTTTAATCTGTTTACAATTTGATCTCAAATTGTGATGCTCTGTCCGAAAAAATTCAAATAAGATATAGTTATATAGTGAGGAAAACAAAAACTTTTTGAGATGTGGTTAAATTGATACAAGAAAGAACTTTTCGATAATAATTGGTTTAACTATGCTCCTAGGAGAGAAGTGATTCAATATTCAGTTCAGATAATCAGCAAATGTTCAGTAGAAATGTTAGATTTTATAGATATTTCAAATGGCCTACATGATACTCCAAATTCTCATCTACACAACTCATACCACCACCAAATACATTTCAATC
This sequence comes from Olea europaea var. sylvestris, assembly GCF_002742605.1. Classification (NCBI taxonomy): domain Eukaryota; kingdom Viridiplantae; phylum Streptophyta; class Magnoliopsida; order Lamiales; family Oleaceae; genus Olea; species Olea europaea. The sequence continues at coordinate 275,980 of NW_019263103.1, forward strand.
TCCTCAACTTTCTGTATTTAGAGTTTAATTCTGCTCGTTTTCACCAACAAATTGAAGTTGTACAAAAACGCATTTTCGCAAATATCAATGTTATTCTACCACAAACAGGGATTTTTCTCGTAAAAGCCACTAATGTACAGCTTCATTTGAGTATTTGTTTACTGAGAAATTAAATCCATAACTAATCTGCATATGGCATATGAGCATGAGTACACTTACTTGGAGATGGCAACATAGAATCTCTGGTGAGTGCCTCCTTCAAGATGCAATCAATCGTAACTAAGGTTGCACAGTTCTGTCTCCTATGAATGAAATTTTTAGCTAAAAGTTTTCACTGAAATAGGCTGGCCATGTGGACAATGGATGCCTATATTATTTCTATTTTCCGGTTGACTGCAAAGTCGTCTTTTTGTCTTATCATGGATAAATGAAAGCAGGTTTCTGTTTTGTACTTGTATCGTATTTTTCTAACATTATTATGATTTGTAGTAATTGAGTTCTCATAAATCATGTTCATAATCAAATATATAAAACATTATTCTACTGGGAAAGTTAATAAGATATTTGATTCAAGACTCAGTCTCTATTATATCATGATTAACCAAATACATAAATATAAATTTAAACAAGAAGAGATTTCATTTGTAATATTTGATTCAAGACTTAGTCTCTATTATATCATGATAAACCAAATACATAATATAAATTTAAACAAGAAGAGATTTCATTTGTATCTATAAAAAAATCAAAACTTGTAAAATACAACAAGAGATTTCCTAACTACACCCACATTTTTATCTTCCTGATCGACATGATAAATATCCGTTTGGCATGACTTTGGAAAAGTTCAAACGAATTTTCAATATTTAAAAGCTATTTTTGGATCTATTCGACTAATTTCATAAAAGTGTTTCTTCTAAATAGAAGAACTTTTAGTGAAGCCAATCCAAAGGTCTTTAAAAAATTAATTTTCAAATAAAAATTAAAGTAATATCTTTTGATGCTCTTCTACGTGATGCAATACCAAAGTAAAAGTTATGCTAAATGAACTCGGGACTCAAATTCACCGATTACCACAAATACCTCATTTATGTCACCAACTAATTTTATAATCATATTAATTGTGACCACCGAACATCTATAATTAATAAAATAAGTGGAAATTACATAAAATCATACTTTAACTGTTCAACCTTCTAAAATCATATTCAAAGTTTCATATTTCAATAATCAGAAATATTATTTTAATCAATATTTTATAAAATAAATATTTTACTAATATACTCCATTATATACATTACAAACCCTAATCATCTTCATAAACACTTCACTCTCTCTCTCTCTACACAAGACGCTGTCCTACATCTCTCTCTACATCAACACTTCTGTCGGCTACGAACTCCTGCGATAGACCAATCCAGCGTCGCGATGTGAAGATGTGGTTGGTGCAGGTCCCTCGCTCGATGGCTGAAGCGATCTGGCAGTGATGTGAAGAGGTGGTTTGCAATCGCCTCGATTCGTTGCGATGTGAAGCAGTGGAGCTGCTACGGGCGTTGATTACGCGATGGTGGTGAATTTGGAAGGGCAGGGATGTCAAGCAGTGGTTTGCACCCGCTTTGATTCTTTGGAGTGGGACAATGTAATGGTTTCGTTGGGGGTGGTGGCGGTATAGTGTGAATTGTGGTGGTAATAGGGTATTGCGTACTGGGTTGTTGTAGGTGCAACGGTGATGTGGTGGTTGGGTGAGTGGTGATGAGCAGTGGTGGTGGATGCGTGCGGTTTTGTGGTGGGGACGGTGGTTGTGAGGATTTGTGGGAATGGTTCTGTGGGAACGATTTTGTGGTGGATTAGTGGTTGTGTGGTGGATTTGTGGAGTTGTGTGGTTGGTCTGCCGTGATGGTGAGATGGTAGTTGTGATGGTTGTGGTGCTGCGATGGTGACAATGGTGTTGGTGTGGTTGTGGCGGTGGTGCTGTAGAGGTAACGGAGGTTTGTTGGTGGTCATAGATTATTTAATTGATTGTGACTATTAAATTGATTAACCATTGACTAATAAACAATATGTGACCACTAAAAAGATAAATTATGACCAAGAATATAGTGTGACCTAAAAAAAAAAAAAATTAATCCGTGACTTATAATAGTTGTTATCTGTGACTTATAAATAACTTATAACGTATAAATTTTTTATCTGTGACAAACAAATCGTGACTTACAAAATTTTTGAATTGTGACCATAAATGCTATTTGTGACCTTAAAATTTTTTTATTTGTGATCGAAAAGTAAGCTGTGACCAATAATTTGATAAGTTGTGACTAAAAATTAATCCGTGACTAATTAATTTTTTTATTTGTGACCGATGAATAAACTGTGATTTACAAATTTTTTGAATTGTGATCGTAAAATAATTTGTGACATAAATTTCTTTATTTGTGACCAAAAAAAATAATTAATTAATTAAATTGTTAATTTGTGACCAAATTGTATAGATATGTAACTTAAATATATTTAGTTAATAAAATAAATAAATAATTAATTTAATAATAAATAAATTTTAATAAAAATCTAATTTATGAAGTTTGAAACTTATTTTCTTAATTTTGAATATGACATACTTAATCTCTTACTTATAAAATTTTCCCATAAAATAATTATGACATGCGGTCACTTGTTCATTGCCGTCATCATTCTCTATGGCCCAATGTCGCAGATTTTTATCACTTTCTATAGCCCAATGCCACCATCAAATCTTATAAGGATTACGCTGTTTCCCCCCAGGGCACATCCAAGTTGGCGGAACAATCACATTGGGGGGCTCTGGAACCAAGCGTGGGGAGTTCGATTCCTGGTGGGAACCTTTGATCCAATAAAGGAGGAATTATTGGTGAATTAATCACCATGGAGGAGGCTTCCTTTGGAGAAGGAGTAAAAGTCATGTGGGAACCTAGAAACCAACAAGGGCACATTCTGCGATTTACCTCCCTGAGCAGCTGAGGGGTCGGAGGTTCAGGGACGAGGATATATAGTCTGGCGCAAGCTGGGACATCTCGTTAAAAAAAAAAAAAATATTACGCTGTTTGAATAGTGAGGGGTTTCACATCACCTCTAGGACACACACAATAAAGGAAGGGGATTTTTTTGAATTTTTTATGAGGCGGGTCCCACATTGGAGGCCCACCTATTGTGTGTCTGTTCTAGAGGGGTCCTGTAAAACCCCTCGTGTACACATGCGATCACTTGTTTATTGCCATTGTCATTTTCCGCAGCCCAAATCAAAAATAGCATGACATCGCGAATCGCCGATCAATGACAACTGATACATGTAAACTTTTCCAATATTTTAATGTCTTTGACTTAAACAACAGTGACATAAAATATCATTTAATTGGTGAATAAATTAATGACAGGTCCCATATATTTAATGATTCATCAATAACTCACAGATATGAAAATTAAAATTTAGCAATAACTCACAGATACAGTGGAAAAAATTATGAATTCTAAACATACTTTTAAGATTTATTTATTCTCAAAATGCTTTTATTTATTTATTTTTTACATACTTGTTTTGTAATTCAACAGGGTGAAGGAGCTAGAAATTTTTCTATTTGGGATTAGTTTGATTTCATCTTAATGCATCTTTTGTATTGAAAAACCATTAAAAGAAGAATTAGGACTAAAAGATGTTTGTTTTAATTGAGTTTAAAAAGTTCAAAATTAATAGAACTTTTTTTTTTTTTATCTTTTAATTTTCATTTTGGTCTCAAATCTTTCAAATTAATTTTGGGCTATGTTTTTTACTCTTCAAAATAGGTTCTTAGTGCCATATTGAAGTATTAATGTCAAACTTTGCACTACATATTTTGAAATAAAAATAAAGACGAATTCAAAATGATGAGCCCAACGTGGCTTTAAGAAATGGATTCAAAATTAAAATTTTTATCTTTTAATTCGCATTATGATATCAAAATTTTCAACTTATCTTTATATTATCTCAAAGGCAAAGGTTAAGGGCCATTTTGAATTATTCATGCCAAACTTTGCAACGCATCTTCCAATTGAAAATTTTTATAACGACAATTTTCAAATAACAGGTCAAAGGTGATTATTGGAATTGAATTTAATAATTCGATATTGTTTTAGATTTTCAACATGAGTTTAACTAAAATTCAATTTGACTCATCTCACTTGTATAATTAAATATAAATAATTATAAAATTCAGTCAATGAGTAATCTTTTAGGGGAAAAGAAAAAAAAAAGCTAGGAGTGGGCAGGATTCCCAAGGCTTGAGCCAATTGTCCAGTCTCTCTTTTTAATAAATTTTAATAAAAATTGATAAAATATGTGCTTGTAAATTTGTAGATCTCATAAAATATTTTATTAAATTAACTATTTACATTGACTTAAAAATTTTAATGATTTTTAATGTGTACCAAATAGGAGCTACATTTTCATACTTCAACAATTAAATTGATCCATTTCACCATAATAATGATGATATTTGATAAGTGGTTAACGTTATTAATTAACTTAAGGGGCACCACAGATTCTTTTAGTTGCACCACTTATTATTTTCATTACAAGAGCCCAATCTTTGCTTTTTATTGGACTTATGTTTTAAATTGTTTTATCACATTTTAATCATCGACATTCCATTAATTTTGAAATATTATTCTTTCTATGTTTCTATCCAAAAAGTGGTGTGAGAAAACTTATTTGACCCTTATAGTTTTAAATTCGCAAGTAAATAAGCATACAAAAAATGCAATTTTTCAATATCTCATACCCTACGAAATCAGTCAAAAACTTGACAAAAGCAAACAGGAGGTTAGTTCCTATTTGTTGTTTATGATCGAGCTGATACGTATGCTTGATGATGCCAAACTCTTTGGCTCCAAAGGTATCATTCAAGCAAATTAACTTAAACACAAACTCAAGCCGCCAGGAATCTTAAGAAGACTAACTCCTGAGGAGAGCTATAATTATAACCTTCGTGGCGTAAAACTTCGGACTATTGATTATTCTCCCCACTTTGTACAAAATACTGGCAAACTATTAGTTTTACCTTCATTAACAATGCTGCAAATTGTTTACACCATTTTACAAAAGCTAGTCTATTGACTGTGAAATGAAGTTTCAGAGACTTATCAATTCAAATTGTCAAATGTTTATGGAGATCTTAAGTCATTTCTTGCTAGACTCTCAAGCAATTTTAACCATTATGTATTTCAAATAACTACGAGCAATAATTCAAAGAATATTGCTATTTATTCTCACTATGATCCCATGCGGCATTATTTAATGTATGAACATGAAATTTAGTTTATTAACATTATCATTTAGCGCTTGTTTGTGTCCCAGTTTTTGTTCCTAAGTAAAAGAACTGTTGCTTTTCCATGAACTCAATTTTTTATTGCTTTCATGTGACACTAGGAAGACATTTCACTGTAACATTTATTATTTTCCTCTTCACTTTCCTTACCCTGCTCTTCTCTCTGTGAACGCTACTTTTCACTACTCTCACTATTAGACAAAAGAGTGGGCATAAAAGGAATTACACAAATGATAATTGTAGGTATTTAAACCAATTACACATATGGTGGGACTCATGATGTGATGAAAAATGAGGTCTACAATTTCAGTATTCAAAACTAACAAAGGCTTAGTGCTTCTTTGTGTCCCATTATTTGTGAGTAATATATTATCGAATAGTGATTGATATTAAAATATATGGTTAAAAAAGAAGGAAATTTTTTAAATTTTTTACTTATAATATTATTTTAACGAAAAATGTAATTAAAAATGAGTACTATACAAAAATTATGTGATAAAATATGAAAAAATAGTAAATAAACAAAGCCTTAATGTCGCATTACACGTGACCATATGTGGTGAATATAAATGGCATTACAGGGTGGTAGGTAGAAATAATCAATGCTATCTAGGAATAGTAGACTGAATTATTGCAGCTTAACATTAGTGGCCGACGTATGAGGCAAGGGGGGCACTGGAAAGTGGGAAAGGACAGTTTTTGGCAGATAACATCATTGCATATTCTTGTCTTTGTTTTTGGCTGATATGTCATGTCAATACGAAAGAATAGTTTGATCATGGCTATGTTTGTTTTCCATTTTCTAAAAAATGATAAAGAAAAATATGGTCGTTATGTACTCCGCATAAAAAATAGAAATTTAAATTTGGTGACTTGATATAATAAATAGCGGTCATATTTTTCATTTTAATGAGAAATAATGGTAAACAAACAGGGGCTATAATTTAGGCCATCTCCAATCCTGCACCAAATTTTGCACCATTTTGCACCAAATTTTACACAAAATCTTGCACCAAACTAAAATTCATCTCTAACCATTACACCAAAAATTACATCAAATGAACAGTATTTAACCATTTTCTTCCCTTTTTTATTCTTTATAATCTACTTATTTGAAATATTATTTATTTAATTATTTCATAAATACATAAATTGCTAAATAAATAATTACGTTAAATTACGAAAAAGATTAAATTCATTAATAAATATAAAAAACATTGAACAATTAATAAAAATACAATTAATAAACATAGAACATAAATTTCTATTTAATATATTTCGTGTTAATTTTAATAAATAATCGTGTTTGATGTATTTTAAATTGTTTTCGTCTTTTAATTAATTAATTAATATGTCTTACATTTAAAATTTATTTTAAACACAAATAATATTAATATTAATAAAAAAAAAATTATTGTATTAAAAAATATATAGCACAAATTACATAAATACTCTCAACAAATTTATTTGGAAAATGTTAAATAAGGGCAAAATGGACATTTTACACTTTGCACCATTTTAGTAAAAAATGGTGCAAAGTGAATAGTGTTACACCATATTTGGTGCAACACTATTCACTTTGCACCATTTTGCACCAAAATAGTGCAAAGTTTGGTGTTGGGTTGGAGCAATTTTGCACCAATTACATATACACTTGGTGCCAATGATTATAATTAAAAGAAATATGGAAATCAAAATTTATGAATTCTAAACGTACTTTTAAGATTTATTTATTCACAAAATTCTGTTTATTTATTTATTTATTTATTTTTTACATACTAATTTTGTACTTCCACCCCGTGAAGGAGCTAGAAATTTTTCCATTTGGGATTAGTTTGATTCCATCTTAATGAATCTTTTGTATTGAAAAACCATTAAAAGAAGAATTAGGAATAAAAGATATTTGCTTGAATTGAGTTTAAAAAGTTCAAAATTAATAAGCCAAGGACTGTTACTGGAACTATTTTATTTTATTTTATTTTATTTTTTATCTTTTAATTTTCATTTTGGTCTCAAATCTTTCGACTTTATTTTGGGCTATGTTTTTCACTCTTCAAGATAGGTTCTTAGTGCCATATTGAAGTATTAAGGTCAAACTTTGCAATGCATGTTTGAAATAAAGATGCCAAAATTACTTTAAGAAATGGATTCAAATTTTAATGTTTTATCTTTTAATTCGCATTATGATGCCACATTTTACAACTTATCTTTATATCAACTCAAAGGCATAGGTTGTGGGTGCCATTTTGAATTATTCATAGCAAATTTTGCAACGCATCTTCCAATTGAAAATTTTTATGACAACGATTTTCAAATAACAGGTCAAAGATGATTACTGGAATTGAATTTAATAATTCGATACTGTTTTACTTCTTCAACATGAGTTTGACTAAAATTCACTTCGACCCATCTCATTGGTATAATTAAATATAAAATAATTATAAAATTCAGTCAATGAGTAATATTTTAGAAAAAAAAAAAGACCCTAGGCGTGGGTGGGATTACCAAGGCTCGTTTCTCCGCCCCTACATTGGTCCTTAAATTGAAGCACTATCTATAAAATTTAGAATAGTCAAGCCAATTGTCCTGTGTCTCTTTTTCGTGGATTTAGATAAAAATTGATAAAATATATATTTGTAATTGAAATTTTTATTGATTTTCAATATGCACCAAACAAGAGCTACATTTACACGCTTCTATGATTAAATTGATCCATTTAACCATAATAATGATGATATTTAATAATTGGTCAACTTTATTATTTAACTTAGAGGGTAAGTAAATTGTCATAACAGTCTCTTTTTAAAAAAAAAGGTTGAACCCCAACCTTGAGGGTCCTCATCGTCCCGCCTCTAGAGCTTTGTGAGGGAGGTAAATCACGAGATGTGCCCCAACAGGTCAAAGAACAAGAGCTCCATGTACACTGCGCCTACAAGGAATCCAATTCCATGTTTCAGGAATCAAACCCCCACACTGCGGCTACCAGCAAGGCGTGAGATAACCACGCTCCTGTCCTTTGCACAACAGTCTCTTTTAGTTGCACCTAGGGATGGCAAATAGGCTCGTGAACTCGAGCAATCCGTGGCTCGGCCTGGCCAACAAATGCTCGAGTCGGCCTGGCACTGGCTCGAGGCTCTGGTCGAGCCCCATCTTGGTACCGGGCCAACTCCTCGAATATATATATATATATATATATATATGGCAGCTGGCAACTTTCCTTCACGCAAAGGGGGGAAAAAAATCGACCCGGCTCGACAAGGCTCGATTCTTGATTTTTTGGCCCAGCTTTTACTTAGTTCGGCTCGTTGACACACCTAGTTGCACCACTTATTATTTTCGTTACAAGCACCCAATCTTTGCTTTTTATTGGACTTATGTGTTAAAAAAAAAATTTTTATCACATTTTTATCATCAACATTCCATTAATTATGAAATCTTATTCTTTACGATGTTTTTATCCAAAAAGTGGTGTAAAAGGACTTATTTGTCCCTCATAGTTTTTAATTTGTAAGTAAACAAGCATATAAAAAAAATGCAATTTTCCAATATCCTAGACTACGAAATCAGTCAAAAACTTAACAAAAACAAAAAGGAGGTTAGCTCCTATTTGTTGTTTATGAGCGAGTTGATACATATGCCGGATGATGCCAAACTTTTTGGCCCCACAGGTATCATTCAGGCAAATTATCTTAAACACAAACTTATGCCACCAGGAACCTTAAGAAGACTAATTCTCGAGAAAAGCTATAATTAAAACCTGCTTCGTGTAAAACTTCAGACTAGTGATTATTCTCCCCGACTTTGTACAAAATACTGGCAAATTATTAGTTTTGCCTTCATCGTAACAATACTACAAATTGTTTACACCAACCTCCCATATTATAAAAGCTAGTCTATGATTGGTATTGTTTGTAATTTGATTGATATTATATGTACAATCAATTCGGTGTTAGTTTATATTTGATCCCTTGACGGCGGAATGAAATTTTAGAGATTTATTAATTTAAACTTTCAAATGTTTATGGAGATCTTAAGTCATTTCTTACTAGACTAAAGCAATTTTAACCATTATGTATTTCAAATAATTATAAGCAATAATGCAAATAATAATGCTATTTATTCTCACTATGATCCCATGCGGCATTATTTAATGTATGAACATGAAATTTAGTATATTAACATTATCATTTAATATCATATTATATGGGATTATATTTGGTGAATATAAATGGCATTACTCTATTGCAAATATCAAGTCGAGAAGCAAAGAAATCCAGTTCAATAATCAGTAGATCAATCACTCGGCTGTGTGCCCCGTGGGAGTGGTAATTATAAATAATCAATGTTAGGTAGGAAGAGTAAATTGAATTATTGTAGCTGAACATTTTCAGTATTTTATAGAGTCGCGAACGGAGGTGGGGAACACTGGAAAGTGGGAAATTTATGCCTTGTTTTGATTTCTTTATTTAAATCACATTTTTCTCTCTCTTCTTTTCAATCACATATTTTTTAATAATATAATATTACACGTAAATTCAATTTTTTTAACTACACATTCTCCATCAAATCACTATTTCAAAATATATTTTTTTTGCAAAAAATTGGCATCAAACACTCTCTTTGTAGGTTCCTGTCTTTGTTTTTGGCTGATATGTTAGGTCTGAGACAAATGAGGTTCGACCTAAAAACTCAACTCAAATACAACTTAATTAAATTATGTTTGGACATGAAACTTTTCCACACAATTTTAATTGGGGTCGATAAACTTTTGACGAACACTTAAGAAGAATTCGTTATTGATTGAAACACTCAACAATACAATATTTTTCTCATTGTTACAATTTTCTCCCATACAAAGTTAGGATGCTAGACGTTGCATGAAAACACGTATACATTTTTCTATTTCTCCCAGCGCCCTTGTTAAAGGTTTTGGGCTGCCTCGCTAAATCTTGTTTGTTGGGCCATTTTGCAATCGGGTTGCTCATTAATTAGATGAAAACGTGTTTTTGATACAACACGATTTTAGCCTCTTTTAGGGAAGAGAATCATCCGTACGCGTGGCTTCATTCCAACCCTTTGATCGTGACTATTGGTGTGGACAAAAATATATACTTGACTCTGGCCCTGTTCATACGTGAGAAGTTTTCATCTTTCTTTTCTCTCCGTCTCTTCTACTTTTCTGAGTGAAAAGTTAGGGTTTGTCTCTGTAATCTAAAATTAATCTTTGTGATTGATAGTTGTTGTTCTTAGTGGTAATCTCTGATTGCTTAGTGCGAGAAATAGAAAAATCAAATGAGTGAGGATTTTCCAATTAAAAGAGGTGAGAGAAAAATCGAAGAAATCAAACATTTCTTCGTACATTTTGTAAACTGATTCTTGGTTGATATTAGTGGATTTTCGAGCTAAATCCCTTAGTGGATGCTCAACGGGTGACTAGGTCTTACGACCGAACATCTGGGCCTTTCGAGGGCAAAATCATATCCTGTGTTCTTGTTCTTTTATATTCTGTAATTTCTTTTGAATGTTCTTTACTCAAATTAGATCAAATCATAAGGTTTCAAAAATAACAGTGGTATCAGAGCACTTTTTGAAACCGTATGTTTTTTATTTTATTTTTTTTTGTTTTGTAATCTTTTTTTTCAAGAAACCCTAGTTCTTGGTTTATATAAAAAATTTTTTTTTTTAAGAACTTCAGATCTATAATTTTTTTTAAGGTTAAGATCCGATATTTAAAAAGGCGTATACTCTGGAATAAACCTTCGATTCAACTATAGGTTGGATCTACTATTGGTTCTTGATAGTTTCTTTTGGATCTGTTGTTTTTAAAGGAGATCCGTTCTCTGTTACTGTTTTTCTGAAATTTCTGAGTTGACTCAGAACTGAGTTTTGACTGAGTGGTTTGACTCGTACTGTGTTTGGCGAGTTGAGTTGACTCGCTCCGATTTTGCTGAGTTCACACCGAGTTTTAGTAACTCACTGGTTCCTTCCACTCATTCTCAAAGACGAACTACTCTCCTGGTATTTTGGTGATGTCTCTCTACTGAAACTTTAAGGTTTCAGTGTATGGTATATTTCTGAACCCTCTTATCGATTTATATTTGGTTCTTGTTAATCTTGGAACTGGTTATTAAGGTAAGTGATCCTCCACGGCTTATCTTTGTCCAAGATCTCTCTGAAGGTCTGGGAATTTGAGGGAGCAGTGGATTTGAAAAGGGTCACCACTCCTTAGACCTCTTTCCAAGTAAATAATAGACTATTCTGTAAATTGTATTATTAAAATAGAATATCTGTATTCTCTTGTTTAGTTCAGAAATTCATCTGCTTGTAAATCACATTATCTACCTGAATCATCTACACACTATACTGCATATTATTATTTTTTTACATGCTATTATGTTGTAATTGTCACTATGTCCACTTCATATAAGTTAGATATAGAAACATGGAATGGCACTGGAGACTTTGCTCTCTGGCGCCAGAAAATGAGAGCCCTGTTACTGTAGCAAAGATGTGCTGCAGCCCTTGATGGGACATGGGCTGCTGAAATAAGTGCATATAGGAGGAAAGAACTAGATGATACTACATGGAGTACCATTTTTCTTCATTTGTCTGACAGTGTGATTAGGAAAGTAGAAGCCACCACTTCTGCAGAAGCCACTACCTCTGCAGAAGCCACTACTTCTGTAGAAGCAAACTCTGCTGAGACCTTGTGGACTAAACTAGGAACACTCTACTTGACTAAATCCATGCCCAATAAGTGTTATCTTCTAAGGCAATTCTACAACTTTAGATTTGATCCCTCTTCTGGCCTAGAAGAAAACCTTGATAAATTCACTAAACTGATTCAGGATCTAGACAACTGTGATGAGAAGATCTCTAGTGACCAACAAGTAGTAGCTTTATTAAACTCTCTGAGTGAGACGTATAGAGACATCAGAAATGCCCTAGAATATGGGGGGCAGACTCTTACAGTTGATGTCATAACTGCAACCCTTAAAAATAAAGAACTTGAATTAAAAACTGAGTCAAAAGAGACTAAGTTTGGTGAAGGGCTGTATATGAAAGAAAGGATAAACCACAACAAGAAACAGATCCAATTCAATACAAATCCCAATAAGAAAGGGAAATTTCCTAACTATAAACTCAAAGACAAGAACAAAAGCCATGTCAAATCAAAGAATCTTATCAGAAAGTGTTACTATTGTGGAAAATCAAGACACTTAATAAAAGATTGTTTTAAGAAAATCTCAGACATGAAAGATAGAAACAACCCTGATGGTTCTGCAGCTGTTGCCTGCATGAATAAACCTGATATCCAAGGGGTGGTTCCAGTTAATACCACTAAAAGAGACTCAAGGGAATGGGTCATTGACTCTGGGTGCACTTTTCATATGTGCCCCTTAAAGGAATGGTTTTCTGAATTTGTTGACCTCAATGGAGGACAAATACAGATGAGAAATGATATGAGTTGTCAGATAGAGGGTATTGGCAAAGTTAAGCTGTTGCTGAATAACAACTATATTCTTGAATTAGAAAATACAAGATATGTCCCTGAACTTAAAAGAAATCTAATCTCTCTGGGTGAATTAGATGACAAATTTAACATTTCTATGCACAAGGGCCTCATGAGTCTCACATCTGAAAATAAAAGAGTGATATCCTCTCCAAAAATAAATGGAATTTACACTATCTATGCTGAGCCTGTTCTAAGTCAGTGTACCACTGCCTCTAACTATGAGTTTAATAAATCTTTACTTTGGCATAAAAGATTAGGACGCATTTCAGAAAAGGGACTAATCATTTTGAATAAGCTAAAATGTTTTGGAAAAGACAATATTGAAAAGTTAGACTTCTGTGAAAATTGTTTAATTGGTAAACAGAAAAGGTTACCTTTCAAAACAGGAACCCATAAATCCACTTCTATACTAGACTACTTAATTGCTGACCTATGGGGTCCAGCATCTGAAGCACTCTAAGTGGATTCAGGTTCTATTTGGTCATAATAGATGATTATTCAAGGAAGTTGTGGACATTTCTTCTAAAGCAAAAGTCTGAAACTTTTCAAATCTTCAAACAATGGAAATCCATGATTGAAAATCAAACCAACAAGAAAATCAAAGCACTAAGAACTGACAATGGTCTTGAATTCTGCAACTTTGAATTTAACTCATTTTGTAAAGAAAGTGGAATTCTAAGACATAGAACTGTAACATACACCCCTCAGCAAAATGGTGTTACTGAGAGAATGAATAGGACCCTGTTAGAAAAGGTCAGGTGTATGCTGTACAGTTCTAGTCTTCCAAAGTTTTTCTGGGGTGAAGCCCTAAAAACAGCCACCTATCTAATAAATAGAAGTCCATCTAGTGCTATTGATTTTCAAGTCCCTGAAATGTTATGGTCTGGAAAAACACCCGATTATAGTAAACTCAAAGTTTTTGGCTATGCTGCATACTCCCATCAAAACGAAGGCAAACTTGAGCCTAGATCCTAGAAATGTGTTTTCTTGGGATATGGAGAAGAAACAAAAGGCTATAGACTCTGGGTTAAAAACCAAAATGGTTTTAGAGTTATAATAAGTAGAGATGTCATTTTTAATGAAAATGACATGCCCTGTATTAAATCTAAAGACCCTAAAACTTCAGAATCTGCATCAATAAATGAAACCATCCTGGAACTTCAATCTGAAAATGCTGAAAATGAAACTGATCTTCTTGAGGTGGAGCATTCTCAATCTGAAATTAATAATGATCAAATTGAGTCTGAAGATGAATCTGAATCAGCAAATAATGCTCTTGCTGATTATCAGCTAACTAGAGATAGAGCAAAGAGAACTATAATTCCCTCCACCAGATTCAATAGTGAAGACTTTGTTACTCTATTTTCTGCTCTTGACTCCTTAAATTCTGAACCTACATCCTTTGATGAAGCTATTAATTCTCCTGATTCTAAGCTTTGGAAGGAAGCCATGGATGAGGAGATGGACTCTCTTATCAAAAATAAAACTTGGATTTTAGTAAATAGACCAAAAAATCAAAGGATTGTAGACTGTAAATGGATTTTTAAAATTACAGAAGGAGATCCAAATTTAGAAAATAAGAGGTATAAAGCCAGATTAGTAGCGAAAGGCTTTACACAAAGAGAAGGAGTAGATTACAATGAAATATTTTCTCTTGTAGCAAAGTACACTACAATCAGAATTCTATTGACTCTAACTGCTCACTTTAACTGGGAGTTAGAACAACTTAATGTTAAAACAACATTTCTTAATGGTGATCTTGATGAAACTATATATATGAATCGGCCCAAAGGATTTGAAGTTAAATCAAAATTAGACAAAGTTTGTTTGCTGAAAAAATTTCTTTATGGGCTTAAGCAAGCACCCAGGCAATGGTATTTGAAATTTAATTCATTTGTGCAGACCTTAGGTTTTGTGAAAAGTAGTTATGACTCTTGTCTCTTCTATAAAAGTTCAGGTGGACCTGAATCCATTTATCTGTTACTATATATTGATGATATGTTACTTGCTTGCCATGATATAATTGAGATTGATTTCATTAAATCAAATTTAAAGTCTGAATTTGAAATGAAAGATTTAGGGCAAGCCAAGAGGATTCTTGGTATGGAAATAGAAAGAGATAAAGATAATTACATGTTTAAGTTGAAACAAGGGTCTTATGTGAAGAAAATTATTGAAAAATGTTCTATGCTTGAATGTAAACCTGTCACTCTTCCTATTGCAAATCATTTTAAATTGTCTAGTGAACAATCACCTAAAATAGATGACGAATTTAGGAGAGTGGAAAAAATACCTTATGCTAATACCGTAGGTTCCATAATGTACCTCATGGTTTGCACTAGACCTGATTTAGCCCATGGTATTAGCATATTAAGTAGGTTTATGGCTAATCCTGGTGAAACTCACTGGCTGGCTATAAAATGGATGTTAAGATACCTAAAAGGGTCATCTGATTTAGGCTTAATGTTTAAAAGGAGTAGTGAAGGGATAACATTAAAGGGCTATACAGACTCTGATTTTGCTGGTGACTTGGATAAGAGAAGATCCACATCTTCTTACATCTTTACTCTGTGTGATGGGTGTATAAGTTGGAAGTCACAACTACAAAAATTAGTTGCCTTATCATCTACAGAAGCTGAATACATAGCAGCTTGTGATGCTGTTAAAGAAAACATCTGGTTAAGAGGCTTATTAAATGAAATTGGTTTTGCAAATGACTCTGTTATTATCTATACTGATAATCAAAGTGCAATACATCTGAGCAAAAATCCTGTATATCATGATAGAACCAAACATGTAGATATAAAATTTCACTTTGTGCGAAATATGGTTGAAAAGGGTCTTATCAGGTTGGTAAAAATTTCTACAGAATTTAATCCTCCTGATTTGGGGACTAAGGTACTGCCTCTAAACAAATTTAAAAACTGCTTGAAGATTCTAAATATCACATAAGGAAGTGAAATTTAGAACCTCAAGTGTTTTTTTGATAAGGTTGAACAAATTGTATATTTTTTCTTTTATAGATACTTTGAGCAAATGAAGCTAACTGATTTAGTGAAAAGATCCATTAGTAAAAACCAAGAGTTAGTTCAGCAAGGTGGAGATTGTTAAAGGTTTTGGGCTGCCTCGCTAAATCTTGTTTGTTGGGCCATTTATGTTGGGCCATTTTGCAACCGGGTTGCTGATTAATTAGATGAAAACGTGTTTTTGATACAACACGATTTTAGCCTCTTTTAGGGAAGAGAATCATCCGTACGTGCGGCTTTATTCCAGTCCTTTGATCGTGACTATTGGTGTGGACAGATATATACTTGACTCTGGCCCTGTTCATACGTGAGAAGTTTTCATTTTTCTTTTCTCTCCGTCTCTTCTACTTTTCTGAGTGAAAAGTTAGGGTTTGTCTCTGTAATCTGAAATTAATCTTTGTTATTGATAGTTGTTGTTCTTAGTGGTAATATCTGATTGCTTAGTGCGAGAAATAGAAAAATCAAATGAGTGAGGATTTTCCAATTAAAAGAGGCGAGAGAAAAATCAAAGAAATCAAACATTTCTTCGTACATTTTGTAAACTGATTCTTGGTTGATATTAGTGGATCTTCAAGCTAAATCCCTTAGTGGATGCTCAACGGGTGACTAGGTCTTACGACCGAACATCCAGGCCCTTTCGATGGCAAAATCATATCCTGTGTTCTTGTTCTTTTATATTCTGTAATTTCTTTTGAATGTTCTTTACTCAAATTAGATCAAATCATAAGGTTTCGAAAATAACAGCCCTCTCTCATGCACAAAGACAACAACTCCGTGGAAATATCTCTCTCTGCTGCGTGTTTCTTTTTTATATCCATGCTTCGAATTGCTTAATGCAATGCCTATATTTATAACCTAGTCCCCGAGTTTTGATAAGTTTTCTTCTATGGAAATTACACCCACTCAAAAATCAGGATTAAAAGCTTTTTTATTCAAAAATCAGGTGGTAATTCAACATTTTAACATCAATAATAATGTTATAAAATTAAATTAATCTATATACTCACCCTACCCTACCACCATCCACTCTACCCCACCCCATTTCACTCCTAGGCCCTAAATGATTCCCCCCTCCTCACACACACATAAACACACACACACACACACGAAAGACCATTGTGGAGAGGTCACCAAAAGACCATTACAGCGACTCTCACAATGGCGAGCATCCTTGCACAGTAATGATGGTTTTGGGGTTATTTCTTTCTTCTCAGATTTGTTGCTTCGCTGGAGCTTCGGGATAATCTTTGTTGTTGGTTGTAGTGGTTTGCAAATGGTGTTGGTGATGGTGAGATGGTGGTGATACTAGTGGTGGTGGTAGTTACAAATGGTAGTGGTGCAGGTGGTGGTGTTGCTTGTAGTGGTGGTGCTGGTGCTGGTGCCGGTGCCGGCGCTGGCGATGGCGATGGTAGTTGGATGGCATGTTCGTTTGTTGTCGATGGTGGGCTGGGTAGAGTGGGATAAAAAGTGTATGTGATCAATTATTTGAGAAATGTTACAAATTAATTAATTAATTTGTGATTAATAAATAATATGAAACCGATAACATAGATAAATGTGACAAATAAATAATACTTGATCTTAAAAATGTGAGATTACAATTAAATTTGTAATCATGACTCACAATTTCCTAAGTTATGATCAATTACTTTGATAATTTGTAACTGTGAAATAAGTTGTGATTTGTGATTGAAAAATAACATGACCTATTAGTTTTATAATTTATGACCCTCAAAATTGATTTGTGGCCGAGAAAGTGTGACCAATTAATTTGATAATTTGTGACCTATAAAATTTGTGATTTATGATTACAACGTTTTGTGATTGTGATAGTAAAAACTGTGACCGTAAGCTGTGTAATATTGTGACTTTAATTGATTTAATTAATATAATATTTTTAATTAATAAAATTTTAATTATGAAATGATTTTTGAAATTTTAAAATAAACCTCTTATTTTTAAAATTGTATCTTTCAAAGACGTTAGATATATGTATTATTCCTTTTTATTAATAATTACGAAGGCATGATTGATACTCGTATAATTAATGAGATTGTAAATGTAACTTGGACATTTCCATCCGCAGCGTCTTCGGTTTCCATATCTTCAACATTTTTCTTCATTCTTTATCATAATACTTAATGGAAGAAGGTATACATCTAAAAGAGATCAAAGGGCTTGAGGAAACAATGAGGTCTCTCAAGGAAGTTTCAGAAAAACATGAGAAGAAAATGGAAGAGTTCCTTTATGGTCAAAACAAATGGCTAGAAGCCTTTAGCAATCATGTTAGTTCTCTTAATAGTACAAAGATTGGAGAGTCAATTGAAAGAAATAATCCATCTTGTTATTGCACTGCAGGATTGCCTGCAGTTGAATTCCCCAAGTTTTCTGGTGATGCTTTGGATGAGTGGGTTTACAGGTGCAACGAATTCTTTGATTTGTATAAAACATCGGATGCCGTAAAGGTTAAACTGGCATCAATTCATATGGATGGAAAGGCTCTTCAGTGACATAAAGAGCAGATGGGAAGGTCAACTATTACGAAATGGGAAGATTACACTCATCAGATGAAGTTGAAGTTTGGGGCTAAAATTCATGGATCTGGTATGAAGAACGAACCTAAAGAGACTGAACTGCCACGCCGCAGAATATGTAAGTTAAGAGGAACTAGTGAAGAAGAAGCCCAAAACTAACAGAATCTCACCTGAGATTTGGTCCATTTTACTGTAACGATAAGTCCTCGGACTTGCGTTATAGGGAGGAGGCTTGGCAGCATTTACTGAAAAAGTCCCCAGACACGCAGCGGTGACTATTGAAATTCATTTGTCTGCAATGAGAAAGATAGAAAAAGAGGCAAGAGCTACTTATGATGACGGCGAGGTGGATCATTTGTCGGGACCTGAGTTTAGATGGATGATGATTAAAGATGTTTGTTTATTCCTCCAACTTGTGTTGTGTGGTCTTGGAGGTGCCCAGCAACTTGGCTATCCTCCTGGCCATATCCTATTTGGTCAAAAGAAAAATAACAAGTACAAGGATATTAAGGAATGGTTTGAGGCCATGTTCTTCGTTGGAAACCAAATTCCACTCATAGTGCTCAAGGAATTAATGAAGCAAAGCTACTTCATGAATGTAATAGAAAAAGGGAAATGGGAGGAGCCGTCAGATCTGTGTAGGACAGCTTTGTATCAATTATTATTGTTGCCTGCACAAGAAACTCACCACTATCACTCCAGACCTTTTAGGTCATCTCCAATCCAACTCCAAATCTTGCATCAAATTAAAATTTATTTCCAATCATTACATCAAAAATTACACTAAATGAACAGTATTTAAACATTTTCTTTCCTTTTTTTATTTTTTATAATTTATTTATTTAAAATATTATTTATTTAATTATTTCATAAATACATAAATTACTAAATAAATAATCACGTTAAATTACGGAAAAAATTATATTCATTAATAAATATAAAAAACATAGAACAATTAATAAAAATATTACAACAACGAAAATATGAAATCATGCCATCAAAAAATAGTACAATACATTTCGAATTTGAATAGAGGATATTACAAAGTCGCTAATTTTTTGCAATTTAATTCTCATAATTCATATGTTCATCCCACAAATGACCGATTAATGCATTTCGAAGTGCAATGTGAGTTTCTTTATCCTTGATTTGTCTATGACGAGCAAGGAATGTCGATTTTCGTCTTCAACCAACTCAATTTCTGGACTTGACACTTCTGTCCATTCTTGAAATGGAGTATCAACAGTACGTTCGTCCTCGATAATCATGTTATGCATTATTATGTATGTAGTCATGATATCATGTAATACTTGTTTTTCCCAAAACATTGTGGGTCCTTTCGATTGTAGAACACTAAATGCACGTTCAACATCTTTTCTACACGCTTCTTGTTTCATAGCAAATAACTTTTTTTTAGGACCATGCGGCTCATAAAAATAAAATTAGATTATCGTATGTATGTCGCTATTTAATATATTTCGTGTTAACTTTAATAAATAATCGTGTTTGATGTATTTTAAATTGTTTTCGTCTTTTAATTAATTTATTAATTATTATGTCTTACATTTAAAATTTATTCTAAATGCAAATAATAATAATAATAATAATAATAATAATAATAATAATAATAATAATAATAATAATAATAATAATAATTTATTATATTAAAAAATATATGGCACAAATGACATAAATACCCTTAACAAATTTATTTGGGAAATGTTAAATAAAGGCAAAAGAGACATTTTACATATTGCACCATTTTGGTGAAAAATGGTGCAAAATTTGGTGTTGCATTGGAGTATTTTTGCACAAAAAAATGGTGCAAAATAGTTCAATGATGCAATGGTTGGAGATGCCCTTACAACAAAGTCTTTTTGAGAAGGTATTTGCGGCTCCAACAACAGCATCCTTCTGATTTGCTCCAAAAATGGTGCAAAATTTGGTGTTGCATTGGAGCAACTTTGCACCAAAAAATGGTGCAATGACGCAATGGTTGGAGATGCCCTTACAGCAAAGTCTTTCTGAGAAGGTATTTGCGGCTCCAACAACAGCAACCTTCTGATTTGCTCCATGGCCTACAATTGTTGATACTCGGGCCAAAATGTGCTGAGGAGAAGGAGGAGAAAGAAGAAGAAGAAGAAGAAGAAGAAGAAGAAAAAGAGAAGGACTTGGAGAGTCAGCACAAGCTAAGTAATTTACAAGATGCTGCCAATATTGATGATAAAACATCTTCGTCAGCAACATAATTGAGAAAATTTGGTATACATTTGAGGCCTCTAAGGCGTGGTTATGGAAGCAGAGGAATCAGTTTCACAAATAGTATGTGGCGTTGTAAGGCATATTCGATTCTTTACTTGCCTCCTTTCTTGGTCGAAGATGATACAGAGTTAATGTTTCAATGTTTCAGACATTACGTAATCAGTCAAAAACTTGACAAAAGCAAACATGAGGTTAGCTCCTATTTGTTGTTTATGAGCGAGCTAATACGTACGCCTGATGATGCCAAACTCTTTGGCTCCAAAGGTATCATTCAAGCAAATTATTTTAAACACAAACTCAAGTTGCCAGGAATCTTAAGAAGTCTAGCTCCAGAGGAAAGCTATAATCAAAACCTTCGCCACATAAAACTTCAGATTAGTGATAATTCTCAACCACTTTAGACAAAATACTGGCAAATTATTTGTTTTGTCTTCGCTGTAACAGTGCTGCAAATAGTTTACACCATTCTCCCATATTACAAAAGCTAGTCTATGTCGGTATTGTTTGTAATTTTGATCGATATTATATTTGCAATCGATTCTGTGTTTGTTAATGTTTGAATTTCTCTTGACTGAGGATCGAATTTTAATTCAAACTGTCAAATGTTTATGGTGATCTTAAGCAATTTCTTGTTAGTCTCTAATGCAATTTTAACCCTTATATATTTCAACACACTTGATAAGATTATTGTGTTGATTGAGTTCCCAAACCATTCAAATAATTATAAGTAATAGTGCAAATAATAATGCTATTTATTCTCACTCGGGACGATCCCATGTTATGTGGCATTATTTTGCGTACCTGAATATGAAATTACTTGAAAAGTTAGCATTACTCTAATGCAAATACCAAGACCAGATTCAAACAAATCCAGTCCAATAACCAGTTGACTAATCACTTGTCTCTCTGTGTGGTCTTTGGTAGCTTTGCTTCTCGTGTCTACACTTGAAAAGATGAGAGTTGCTACACGGACAGGTAGGACCTGTCCGTTTAGATAATAGTAAATTGAATTATTGCAACTTGACATTTTCCAGTAATTTATTGAGCGGCGGATGAAGTAGGGTCATTTGAAAGTGGTAAATTTTAGGAATAATTCTACTTCTACAATATTGGTGTACAAAAGTAGAGTGCAAAAATGTGTTGATAAAATCTGGACCCTTGATTTCAAATGATTTAAAAAATTATTTTTGAAATTATTGGTGTAGATTTGATTTTGTAACATAACTTTGTAAACCCCCTTTATTATTGTAGCATAGCTCAAATTTTAGGCCCTATTTGGTCCACATTCTTTAAAAAATATAGATACATTTTTAAGCAGTGATTTGATATCATTTCAATACACATTCTTCAGTAAAATAATGTTACACTTAAGTCCAAAATTTTTCCTTATTTTTAACTACGCATTACCCATCAATAAACTATTCTAAAATGCATTCTTATAAAAATAATGCGGCTCAAACAAAGGCTTATTTTTTCAGGTTCTTATCTTTGTTATTGGCTGATATGTCAAGTCTGAAATAAGTGAGGCTGGCCTAAGTGCATCTCCAATGGATGCACCAAATCACTAACATTCACCCAATTTTAGTGTAAGATCTCTTCAATGTGGCACAAAAGTTTGCTCGACCTAAGCGCATCTCCAATGGATGCACCAAATCATCAAAATACACCAAAATTTGATGTAAAATCTTTCCAATGTGGTATCAAAGTTTGCTCGATTTTGGTGCAAAATGATGCAAAGTCAATTTTACCCATTTCTTCTATTTGCCAAGCTAATTGATGGAGGGTATTTGTGCAATATATGTTTTGTATTGAAAAACAATTAAACGAAAAATCTAAAATAAGGAATAAAATATGTTTGCTGGAAATGAATTCAACAATAATTTTCAAATCCCATGTTAATGTGGAGACGAGGAGGAGAAGAGAAGACTTGGAAGGTCAGAACAAGCTAAATAATTTACAGGATGCGGCTAATATTGATGATAAAATATCTTAATGAGCCACAAAATTGAGAAAAGTTGGTATACATTTCAGGCCACAAAGGTGCAGAGGATTTGGTTTCACAAGTAGCATGTCGCGTTCCTTTCTTGGTTGGAGATGATACAGAGTTAATGTTTCAATATATTAGACACTACTAAATCAGTCAAAATTTTAACAAAAGCAAACAGGAGGTTAGCTCCTATTTGTTGTTTATGAGAGAGCTTATACTTATGCCTGATGATGCCAGACTCTTTGGCTCAAAAGGTATCGTTCAAGCAAATTATCTTAAACACAAACTCAATCTACTAGGAATCTTAAGAAAACTAGCTCCCGAAAAAAGCTATACTAAAAATCTTTGCCATGTAAAACATCAGACTAGTGATTATTCGCCCCCATGTTGGACAAAATACTGGCAAATTATTAGTTTTGCCTTCATTTTAACTGGACTGCAAACTGTTTACACCATTCTCCCATATTACAAAAGTTAGCCTATGATCAGTATTGCTTGTAATTTGGTCGATATTATATTTATAATCAATTCTGCAGACTGTAGAATGAAGTTTAGGAGATGTGTTAATTCAAACTGTCAAATGTTAATGGAGATCATGAGCCATTTCTCGCAAGACTCTAATGCAATTTTAACCATTTTATATTTCATCACACTTGGGTAAGAGTATTGAGTTGATTGAGTTTCCAAACCATTCAAATAATTTACTATAAGCAATAATGGTATTTAGCCCTACTCTCTAGGTGGCGCTAATGTAACATTAATTTATAGGTAGAATTAGATAACTAAATTAATTTCGCCTTTCATTTAATCTATCATCTAGTGCCATCTATACTGGGGTTGCAATTCCATTGGGGCTATGTAGCATTCCTCTAATGCAAATACTAATATTACTTATTCTTACTATTATTGCTATTTAATGTATCAATATGAAATTTAGTTTATTAATATCTCATGAATAGCAAATAGAGATATCAAGTCCAGATGCAAAGAAATCCAGTCCAATATTCATTTGACCAATCACGTGCTCTGTGTGTGTGTGGTGGGAGTGGTAAGTAGAAATAATTAGGTGGCTATGTTTCAATCTACACACTTGACAAGTTAGTTAGGAGTAGTAAATTGAATTATTGCAGCTTTTATTGAGGAATAATGCTCCTTGTACATTTTATTTTGTATATTGTGTTTGACATTGTATGCAAATTCAAATTGTCTTTAGTGGGAAAGTGTGTTAAATTCAAAAACTATTCAATCATGTGCCGACACGCGGCACAATGTCAAAAATGATGTAAAGCATAATGTACAAGTAGCATGATTCTTTATTGAGTGGCCGACAGTAGGGGGGCACGAGGAAGTGGAAAAGTTCAATTTTGCAAGTTCTTGTCTTTGTTTTTGGCGGATATGTCGCGTCAATGCTGAATTATTGTTATTATTTTTTTACTTGGTACCAATGAATATAATTAAAAAGATATGGAAATTAAAATTTAGTAATAATTCATAGATACAGTAAAAAAAATTATGAATTCTAAACATACTTTTAAGCTTTATTTATTCTAAAAATGCCTTTTTTTAATTCTTTAAATTTATCTTTTACATACTTATTTTGTACTTCAACCTAGTGAAGGAGCTAGAAAATTTTCTGTTTGGGATTAGTTCGCAATGCATCTATTGTATTGAAAAATCATTAAACGAAGAATCTAAAGGAATAAAAGATGTTTGATAGAAATGAGTTTAACTATAATTTTTAATTCTAATGTCAACATCACATATTTTGGACTATTTTCGGACTATTTTCTTTACTCATCCATGTAGGTTCTTGGTACACATTGAAACATTAATGGTAAATTGGAAACACAACTTTTGGATTGGAAATTCGTTAAGTACAAAATTCAAATTAATAAGCCAACGATTGTTACTAGAACTATTTTTTTATCTTTTAAATTTCATTTTGGTCTCACAGCTGTCGACTTAAATTTCGGCTAGGTTTTTCTCCCTCTTTGGGCTAGGTTCTTAATGCCGTATTGAAGTACTAAAGACTAACTTAGCAATGCATATTTAGAAATGAAAATAAAGACGAATTCAAAATAATGAGCAAAAAATGGCTTCAAGAAATGGATTCAAAATTTAATTTTTTATCTTTTAATTCTCTTTATGATGTCACATTTTTCAATTTATCTTCAGACTATATTAACTCAAAGGCATAGGCTAAGGATACCATTTTGAATTAAATATATGAATAATTTTTTAGGAGGAAAAAAATTAAAAAGGATTGGCAGGATTCCCAATGCCCCTTTTTCCGCCCCTAATTTTGGTTTTTTAAATTGAAGCATTATCTGTAAACTTTATCAAAGTCCAGCTGATTGTTCTAGTCTCCCTTTAGGCAACCATCAATGTTAAGTCCCTGTTTGTGGTAGGTTAAAATCAAATTTTAGTAGATTTTGATAAAATTTGATAAAATATGTGGTTAAAATTAACTAAAAATTTTAATTGGATTTTAATGTGTACCAAATAGGATCTGCATTTATACACGTCTATTATCCATTTCACCATAATAATTATGATATTTGATAATTGGTTAACAATCTTAACTAACTCAAAGGGTAAGCAAATTGTCACCCCAGTTTCGTTTAGTTGCACCACTTTCTATTTCCATTAGAAGCACCCATTCTTTACTTTTTATTGCACCGTTTTCATAACATTTTTATCATCAACATTCCATTAATTATAGAATCTTATTCTTAATGACGTTTCTTGACGAGTGTGTTTTACTCAAGAATTTTATTTTATTTTTAACTTAATTGTGAGTTAGATTTTATGAGTAGTGAACATTTTTAATATATTTATTAGCATTGTTTTGTGGAAGTGGTGAAATGATGCAAATCAAAGAAAGAAATGATAAAACAAAGCTATTGGCATGGATAGAGAATAAAAGATAACGAAAGGGACAAAAGAGTCAAACCTACACCAAGAGAGAAGTAGAGGTGTGGTATCACGACCACCACACTCTAGGTGCTGTGGCGCCACCATGAAAAATGACACGGCACTGCGGCACCATCAATTAATGTCCAGGTACCTTTGTTTACCTGTTTTGAAACCCATAAACACCCTACATTCGACACAAACGTGGGAATGAGTATAAATACGAGTTTTTGACACTTTTGAGGGGACTTCACATGTTGAGAGATAGAGAATACAACTAGAGATTGAATATCATAATTCATGTAAGGAAAACATTAATATATTCACGTTTCGAAGCATTGACTGGAAGAGAAAGAAGATCTTGGTGTAAGATTGATCTCTTTTTCTACATTTATATTCAAAATCCAATGATGTATTCAATAAAAACATCTTGTTTTTCATTTTTTTATTATGAGTAGCAAAATTTCTCATTAGGGTGAACAATATAATCTAACTGGGGCAATTTATTTCTTTTATTCAAGATTTTTGTTCTTTTTATTTTACATGTGTTGATTTTGATATGAGTTTAATGCATTAAATTACTCGATCACTAATTTGATGATTTTGTGATTTTTTTACGAATTGAGAGGAGAGTTTGAGATTCATACCATATAGTAAAATTCGATAAATTAATATAACGTGCTAAGATACCTATACTGATTATTGCGGTCATATATGAATTCTTAGAACCAATATTTCATTTAACTAAGATTGATTCGCATAGAGATATGTGATTGAATTAGTTAAATAGGTTCAATGAGAACTCAAGATAGATAAATTGAATACAATCAAATAATTCGATTGAACACTACATTAGACTTTTGAATCTCGAATTAAACTTAAGGTGATCAAAAGGTGAAATTGTATTGCCCCAATATCCATTCACTATATAAATTTTAAATCAATTTTTGAGTACTTCCACATATTTTTAAGTATTTAGATTAAAAATCACAACATATAATTCTTTGTTTGCTTTCATCAAATGTGTTAGAAGACTAAGTGATAAAGTATAGTCCTCACGGGAAATGATAATCTGGACTCAAAAGTCAACTAAATTATCTGTTAATATATCTTACAATTGTGATAAAAAAAAAAGGCAATATGTTTTTGGCACCATTGTTGGGGACTATTTACTTTTAATCTTAATATGTTTTATTTTTAACTGTTATTTGATTTCTTTATTTTCTTCTTTTATAGAAAAAGGATGTTCATTGTATACTTTGTACAAAAGGCGACGATCTTGAATTGTTTGATTCGAAATACACTTTCAGACGGAGACGCAAAGAGCACAAACAAAAATAGTAATATCAAATTGCTGAAAAGAGGAAAAATTAATGACGGGGATTTGAAGTTTTATTGTTCTTGATGCCTATAGCAGCATCCACGCACTCCAGTATTATGTATCTAGATTTTAGGGTAAATAAATTTCTGAAAAGGGCATATTGGATCGATTTAAATAGCAACACCTTCCAATTCTATGGGTTACCTCATGAATATCCAAATACGCACATCTCCAAATTCCTTAGAAATTGCCAGAATTTCCATTCTCTTGGCGTTAATGAAGATGCTATTAAGTTGTGGTTATTTTCTTCTACACTACGAGATGCCAAACCTCTTGGGATTGGTTTGATGTCGAACTTCTTGGGAGCATTACTATATGGAAGATGCAATTTGTTTTTATATTTTTCTTTTCTTTTTATTTTTTTAAATAGGAAGGTATATTGGTCATTTTATGTTAAAAATTGGTGAAAAGGATGTTCAACGCAAAGAAAGGTGAAAGATATGGGCAAAAATGCCAAAAAATGGAAGGTAGGGATGTTTTCCATAATAAACTTGAAAGATATGGATATTTTGTGCCAATTACCCGTTCAAATAATGTCCAAAAGAGAAAAACCAAGTTTGGGAGAGATGTTCAACCAATCTAAACAAAAGACAGACAAGATGTTCCAGCAAATTGACATAAAGTTTCAGATTTAGCTGTCATCTATCAAGAAGCTGGAGACACAATTGGTAAGATAGCTTAACAGCTAGCAAATCGCCCACAAAGGACATTGCTAAGAAATACAATGATCAATCCAAAGGAGCGAGTACAAGCTATTACAAATAGAAGTGCAGTACAACTATCAGAAATACATGTGAAGAGACCTGAAAGAAAAGGCAAAGAGGTAGTAGTTGAAGAGCTTGATAAGGCATAAGAATCTGCACCAATCACAAAAGAGGAAGAAGTGAAAAAAGAAACATCCACAGTGAGAGCACCAAGTCCTATAAAAGCTTATATGCCACCAATTCCCTCTCCTATATATATATATATATTGTGGAGATTTTCAAGAAACTACATATAAATTTCCATTAGCAGATGCAATAGCACAAATACCCAGATATGCCAAAAATTTAAAAGAAATTATTTTCAACAAAAAGAAGCTGAAAAATATGAGACCGCTTAGCTGAACGATGAATGTAGTAAATTCTTTAGAAGAAACTACCTCCTAAAGTAAAGGACCTAGGGAATTTTACTATACCTTGTACAATCAGGTCTAATTATTTTGAACATTTTTATGTGATTACCTACAACAATCTCTTTGCAATTGGCTAGCAGATTGTGCAATATCTGCTCACATAAAATTGTTGGATGTTCTGCATCAAATGTATTGGCCATAATCTGCTCAACGACATCTACTTGGCAACATGTGTCTGACATCAATGGTTATTTCATCGCCTAGATGTACTAGTCATGGTTGATAGGTACATTTTCCCGGTAGATTTCATTATCTTAGACGTGGAAGAGGATTCAAATATCCATCTGATCTTGGGAAGACCATTCGTGGCTATTGAAGGGCATTTATTGATGTATATGATGGAAAAATGACTCTCATAGTGGACAATAAGCAGGACATATTCAATGTAGAGCTTAATTCAGAGGTTGGACCGACAACTTTTTCAATAACGAGCTTAGCAATTTAGTACTGGATCGGGTGGTACGGTCTCATATTCGAAAGATACAATAAATTGACCATGCACATGACAGCAAAAGGGGCAATCCTTGTGCGAACATTACCATAAATTGGGGCACAAGGAAGATAATTGCTAGGATTTACATGGAAAACTGACCGATTGGAAACCACGAAAGAATAATAGAAATTAAGGCTACGAAGTTTCGATTGACCATAAAACTAGCTCAAACAGTATCTTTAATCATGTACAAATACAATAACTCTACAAAGTTTTCTTAAGCCTTCAATCATCCTATCAACCTTTCCAAATTTGTCGTTCAAACTCATTAAGTCAATAGATGTAATTTTCTAAGAGCTTTAAATGCTATCTTCGAACTTAAAAGCCATTGGATAATTGATCAAGAGATTTGATGACATGACGGGCTCCTATAACCTATTTTTCTCATATACAACTTGTAGTTAAGATTGTCAATGGGTCATTCTCATATGTTGCAGGAAAATGGAGTATTCGAATCTCTAACTCCATAACTTTAAAATCCTTCCTTCACTAATTTATCGTTTAATTTATTATCTATAAGCTAACTCACAAAAAACTTGAATTGTAAATTCCTTCCTTTGCATTGTGTTTTCTAGGAAATATCATAGAGAAAAATGATTGTCACTACTAAAGAGATTGAGGGACTCTACTTAGAGGTGTCAATGGGCCAAGCCGACTGTGAGGGACTCCACTTAGAGGTATCAATGGGCCGAGCCAAGCTTGGCTCGGCCCATAAAAGCCTAAGTTGAGCTCGACTCATCCAAAAATGGACAAGCTCGTGGCTCATGGGCAGCTCGTGCCGAGTTAAGCCCGACTCGCAAGCAGACGTTGTTTTTCCATTTTTTTTAAACAAATAGGTAAATTGGAAAATAAAAAAGTAATTTTAATTTTTAAATCGCGAATTATCAATTATATATAAAAAATAGGTAAAAAATTTAAACCCTCCTCCTTTATCCGGGCTTGGGACCGACTACTTAAATTTAAAGTAGGCGGAGTTAAAAATTGTGTTGTTTGTTTGTTCGTTCGTGTACAATTTTCTTTAATTTTCTAAAGAAAATTTAAAACAGTATTAAAAATTATTTTTTCAAGCAATGCTGCGTGTCTCCTTGCATATAATTTACGAAGTAAATCCCTTCTAAAAATTGAAAGGGTAATCGAATGCCGTTTCAATTGTCAGAAATCTTCACTTCGAAAATTATATAGAAGTCTTTCACTTCGAAGATTATATTTAATTTTCGAAGTGAAAGACTTCTGACAATTGAAAAGACAATCATTTGATTACCCTTTTAATTTTCAGAAGGAATTTACTTCGAAAATTATATGCAAAGTTACGCACAGCGTTGTTCGAGAAAAGAATTTAAAATGTAGATATATAGTAGTAATAGTGCCAAGTACTAACAAAAATTTAATTAAATTGGTGGAAAGAATTTTTTTTCCTTTTTTAAACTAAAAGAGATAGAAAAAAATAAAAATGAAATCTTTATTTTTTTATTTTTATTTTTAAAATAGATAAAAATATAAATCATTCTCCTTTATACAGGCTTGGGACCCACTACTTAAATTTTCAGTAGGCAGAGTAAAAAATTGTACACGAACAATTTTTTGTAGTGTGTACAATTTTTTAAAGAAAATTAAAAGTAACGATAAGAAAAGAAAAGTTTCATCAATATAATTAAATCAAATATCACTTACTTGACGACATGCAATTTCGGTATATTTATCTTGTAGTAAAAAATGAGTGTCCTGCCAATCCTTAAAGCACATTAACGCTTCTAAAATATCTTCTTTTAGTCAGCTCTTGACCTCGCTCAAAACTCTTTTACCTGCACTAAAAGCAGACTACGCAGCAACAGTGCTAATCGGAAGTGTTAATAGATCTTTTGCAATCGCAGGTATAACTGGCCAATGTCATTCATACCTTCTCCAGAATTCAATTACTTCATCAGAACTTTTTTTAATTGTTTATCTGTTGGCATATTCTGGTTGAAATAATCAATTAATTCAGCAGGCAATGCATTATGGTTTGAGCCCGTAGATGTTTGATGAGAATGAGATATAGATGGTGATGACATGGCAATGGTAGTAAATGACCACATTGCATATGAATCATATCTATATGAATTAATACCTTTAAATAAATTAAATATTTCTGCATCTTCTTCATCAATTTCAGCGGAAGGTGTAGGTGCAGATGGTATCTGACTAATATTGGTACCCATTCGGTTCGCATATAATTCATACTTTTCACAGAATGTTTGCTCTAAATTTCTATATGTAATAGGTATATCAAATGTTAAGGCGTTTGAAATTTGATCAATTATATATTTAGTTCTCGATAAATTATATTGGGGGTCCGTCACACATGCTAAAGAAAATAACATAGGCAAATCTTCACAATATTTTCTAAATTTTAATTCCATAGCAATTATAATTTCACTAAAATCAGGGTCATTTCTGTATTTGTGAAATGTTCTTGCAATTATATAAAGACGTTCAAGCACCATACAGCTGGTGGAATAGTAAACGCCCGATAAAATCTTAGTGATTTTATAAAAAGATGCCAAAAATCTTTTAACTTTCAAAGCTATTTGCCAATCACGCTCAATCAACATACCCTCGTCATCACTTCCAACATGTCTATTGTTATAAAAGTCAGTTATTAAATGTTCAAAACCTTCACATGACTTTAATAACAAGTAAGTAGAGTTCCACCTATGACCTACGTCGCTAACAAATGTTTTAGCATTTTGTACTCCTATTTCGGCACAATAATCCTCAAATGCTTGTTTTCTACTTTGGGAGATTGTGATATATATATTAGTGTGTTCCTAATATTTTGAAGTTCATCCTTTATATGTTTTAAACCATCTTGGACAATTAAATTCAAAATATGACATACACAATGAATATGAAACAAATACCCACCAAAATCAGGTTGCAGTACCCTATGCAATTTATCGGCAACTACTTTATTAACACTAGTATTATCGAAAGTAAATGAACGAATTTTACCTTCGCAATGATATTCTCTAACAATACTAATAATAGCATTAAATATATTATTAGCATTGTGAGGAAACTAAATAATTCTAAAAGCAATAATTTTTTTATGCATGCACCAAAGTGGGTCTATATAATGTGCAGTTGCAGCTATATATGCTCTTTTATTAATTCCTTCCCATATATCCGAAGTTAAAGATATGACACTCCTATATTTTTGCAAATCCATAGTTAATTGTTGTTTTGTTGAAGTAAAATATTGTATTGTATCAGAACGAAGAGTGTTTCGACTTATCCCAACGTACTTTCGCTGCAGATATTCTTTCACATATGAGATGTAGTGTTGGTTGTCAATTAATGCCAAAGGCAACTCAGCACCAGCAACAAGCTTCAGCATTCCGGTTCGAGCTTTCTCCTCCAAATACACCCATATGGATAGGGGTGCAGCAGAACCACCGGCGTCTGGACTGCCAAATTGCAATTATGTTTGACAGCCTGGAATAAGTCCGTGTTTGGCCGCACATACTTTGTAACGACGGTTGAGATGGGTGGTACCAATTCCTCTTTGCCATGCCAATCTTTGTTGGCAGTATTTACATACCGCTTTGGATTCTTGGACTCCATTGACGATTTTTCCCGTTGAAATCAACTTAAAGTGATCTCAACATTTTACTTGTTTTTCCCCCTTTAGCTTTCCCCTCGCATCATGAATGTTTAATTCAGCCTCTTCTTCCTGATCGTGTTCCGCTTCGAGAATGTCTACATCATCCAAATTAATTGGATAATTTGGATTGCCGCTTACATGATGATGAAGATCCAAATCTGGAATATCTTCAGCTAGGGGTACATCATTTAGACCTTCAAATTGATTCTGAAATTGACTTTGCGGTGTAATAGGCGATTCGTTTCCTCCCACACCGAACAAGTTTTTGACAAATGTGCGTGGATCCATTTGTTTAATTGTAATAACTAATAACTAGTAAAAGAATAATTGTATAAATGTAGTGAGAAATGAAAATTGGATGAAATTTCAATAAATATAGTGAGAACTGAGAAATGAGAATTGGATATTGCATAAATTGTATATAAAAATTGTACAACTATTGACACAATACAAGAGAGTTGAGAGTGAATTGTAGAAAATTTTGTGGCTAAATGCCACTATTTATAGAAGAAGAAGAGGAAAAAAAATAAATTTAAGGACCAAAATGGTCACTAAAAAAATCAGTGACCGTTAACGGTTAAACAAATAAATAAATAAATTAATTAATTAATTCAAGGACCGAAACAATCACTTTTTTAAAAAAGTGACCGTTTCGATCACTTTCGAAAATGAGCCACAAGCCCGGCTCGTGGGCTCGCCACGAGCAGCTCGTTTTTTGTGCGAGCCAAGTGGGCTTGGCTTGTCCACCGAACCGGCCCGCTCGGCTCACGCTCGAGCTCGTGTTTTTACAAGCCCGAGCCGTCCACGAGCTCCGTTTTGGCGAGCCGACGAGCCGCTCGGCCCATTTGCCACTCCTAACTCCACTACTTGGATGAGGTCAATATAAGTAAGTAACATCAAATTGCCGTTTGTGATTTCCTAAACATAAATGAACCCTATTCCTGAAATTTACATATAAACACTAGAAAACATTCACTATGATCCACAATGATATTTGGGGTCCCTTAAACATTCCTAACAAACTCACACAAAATGTTCCATTACATTTATTGTTTACGTCACTTGAATTTGTTGAGTGTATTTATTAAAAGAAAAATATGATGTTCGATCCATATTTACCAATTTTCACTCTGTGATAAAAACTCAGTTCCAACCCACATACAAATTTTATGCACATATAATGACAATGAATAATTTAGCAAAAATTTGGGAAATTTTCCTTCGAACTCATGGGATAATCCAACCAATGCTCTTGTGTTGAACCTCTCAACAAAACAGGATTGATGAATGATAGAATAGACATCCACTAGAAGTTACTAGAGCTTTAATGTTTACTACAAATATGCCAAATAGATTTTGTGATGATGCTATTTAACATCAACTTACTTAATCAATCTACTGCCTTGCCGTACTTTAAACTATGAATCACCTCTGCAAAGATTTCAAACATTCTTTCTGACCTCTCAAATCAACTTGAACCTACCTCTCAAGGTGTTTGGGTATACATCATTTGACCATGTTCACAGCAGTCATAGAAATAAACCATAACCTCGAGCTATTAAATTTATCCTTCTCAGATACTTTCATACTTAAAAGAGATAAAAATTTTATGATCCTTCTACGAAAGGGTCATTGTTAGTCTTGACATCACATTTTTTGAAAATACCCCATATATCCACAGAACCTCTTTTCAAGGAGAAAATTTAAGTAAGACTGGTATCTAAACTTAGATCTTCTCCCTCTAGAATCTATTCAACCTATGTAATTTACGGGAGGAAACTTGAATCTAGGGGGAGATGTAGAAAAAAATGGGGCAAAGAAATACTTGTTTACTCAAGGATACCAAAAACAAGGCATCAAAAGGCACTTACACCTGAAGCACCAAAAGGTCAGAACCAATAATAGCACCAGAGTCTCATGATACCTCAAATGTGCCAAAATCATCAGATATTAACCTACCTATTGTTCTTAGAAAACAAACTCGGTCATGTACTTTCCACCATATCTCAAAGTTATTGTTATATAATGCTCTATCTTTAAGATTTTGTGGTTTCACCTCTTATCTTGACAGTACCGAAATTCCAAAGAAGCTTTGAATATTCCAACATGTGATGAGGAATGCAAATGTTAGAAAAAATATGAAACTTGGAAGATAATGGAATTGCCAAGAAGAAAAAGACCAGTTGGATGAAAAATGGATCTTCAACTTAAACTATAAAGCAAATGGTGGTAGTAGAATGGTATAAAGCTCAATTAGTTGCAAAAGGATACACTCTGACATATGGCATTGACTACACAGGAACATTTGCACTTGTGGCAAAATTATACGTAGTCTGAGTATTCTTATCAATAGCAACAAACTTGGATTGGCTCCTTCAACAACTGGACATTAAGAATGTATTTCTGAAAGTAAAATTGGAATAAGAAGTTTACATGATAATACCCCTAGGTTATTAAAAAGTAAATGAAAGAAATAAGGTGTGCAAGCTGAAAAAGTCCTTGTATGGACTAAAGCAGTTACCTAGAGCATGGTTTAATAGATTTGCCGAAATGCTAAATAAACTAGGATACCAACAAAGGCAGTCAAATCACAATATGTTCTTCTGACAGCTTGATGATGGGACAAAGACAATATTAATTGTATATGTTGATGACATAATCTTAATCAGAGACAACATAGTGGAAATGGAAAACTTTAGGAGAATCTAGCCATTGAATTCAAAGTAAAAGATCGGGGACGAATGTGATAACTCTTAGGAATAGAAGTAGCCAGGTCAAAAAGGGACATTTGCGTTTCACAAATAAAGTATGTTCTAGACCTCTTTATTGAAACGGGAATAATTGGATGCAAATCAAGTAGCACACCTGTTGATGTGGGAAATAAAACTGAGAATACTGGCAGTACAGTAGACACAAACAAATATCAATAACTAGTAGGTAATTAGTCTACTTGTCACACACTAGACTTGATATTGATTTTACAGTTAGCATGGTAAGCTAATTATACACTCTTTGAAGAAAGCCCACCTAGAAGTAGTCTATAAGATAATCAGATATCCCAAAGATTTGGAAGAAAGAGGATAATGCTTCAAAAAAGGATTAAAGGAAAGATGTAGAAATCTTCATATATGCAAATTGTGCATGTTTCACGAATGATAGAAGATCAACTACTAGATACTGCACTTTTGTATGGGAAAATCTAGTAACATGAAGAAGCAAAAAGTAGTTGCTAGAAATAGTGTTGAAGCAAAGTTTAGAATAGTAACATAACGAATACGTGAAGGATTATGGTTGAAGAAACTTCTAGAAGAGCTATATGTCACAAAAATTTCCAAATAAACTGTATTGTGATGATAAAGTTGCTATCCACATCTCTCTCAACCTAGTCCAACATGATCGAACTAAATATGTAGAGTTGGACAGACACTTCATCAAAGAAAATGTACAATAAAGGACTGTTTGCTTGACATATGTTCCTAAACAAGAGCAAACTGCAAACATCTTTACCAAAGAGTTACCTTGATCAAAATTTGATGATTTTCATTCATAAGTTGGATATGATCAATATCTGCAATCCAACTTGAGGGGAAGTGTTGAAATCCTGATTATGGGGGCGGTTTTCCACCTTCCTTAATTAGCATTAGCAATTTTGAAAAAAATATGATTCTTATAATTAGGAAAGATTTTAGGAGAATCTTGCATTGATTGAGAAATATTGTTTTTTCCTTTTCAACGCTTTATAGACTATAAAAGAATGTAATAAGGTTAATTAATAATTGAGAAATAAAAAGGAAGAATGGAAAAATTCAAAGTGTACGGACTAAAATGTAACAATACAAAAGTTACGTTAGACACCAAAATAAAAATGCGGAAGTGTTGAAGGTCAATTGGATTTGAAGAGAAGTTAGTAGGATGAAAAATTGTCAAAAAAGATATAAAAAAAAATGCATACATGAAAAAATTCAGGGACCAAACTGCAAAGTATGCCCTCCATGGATTACACCATACGTGACATGGTTCGGCAGGCATGCGTGGGCAAAAAAGCTTTTTTGAGCTTCAGGGAATTAATAAAGTCTACTATGAGCGAGCATAGTTTATGCCATGTCTGGACATGGTCTAAAACGGGGGAAAAATCATGTTTTCTTTTCTTTGTTTTGGTAACAATGGAATGCAATCTCTTAACGCTATATATTGGGTGGTATGTCTAGAACAAGTCTAACTTGAGCGTAAAAGAGAGAATGTACATTGAAGAAAGGAGATTTCAAAGCTTAGGTCAAAAATTAAAGTGAAGATTTTGAGTTTTCAAGTTCTTCAACGTATTCCTTGCATGGGGTGATATTGCAAGACTCATCATTTTTTTTTACTTATTTCTGGTGTTTGTGATTGAATCTGCATTAATTATGTATTATGTGAATAGTTGGCCCCTCATTTAGATAGCTAGCTGCTTATTTGTAATGTTAGGAGACTCACAATAAATATAACACTTACACTGTGTATTTAACACACAAACAATAGATTTTAGGAATAATGTCTATGACCTGCACAATGGTTGAGATAATCTTATAAATGAATGCATTGTTTTACATATGAAATCAGATTATGCATTGGATTGGGTCTCGTTAAGCATAGATTTATAAAATCTTGGAAGATAATATTAGATATTAACAAATTATTGATTATCGCATCCGGACATAAAAAACGAAGAGTGAAGATGCTACAAATTCAATTGTAGGCAATTGGAAGCTAAATCAATGAAATCACAAGTGAAAAGAATAAAAAAATTTATTGCAAAAAGTTCAGGGACCAATTTGTACAATTGGCCCCAAAATATGAAGCTAAGCATATGCATAGGCATGCAAGGCATGCTTACACGAGATCCCACTATAGGCGGACTCAAGTTTTCCATGTGTACGTATAGCTTTCCGATTGGGAAAAATATTTTTTTCTTTTTCTTGTTTAGACAATTTTTGGTATGATATCCTCACATTTTTCATAACATAGAATCCATCCAGAACATTAGGAAACCTCCCTTAGATCTAAAAATTACATTTTCACATATTTTAGAGGCAAAGAATGAGAACAAGCATTAAGATCAAGGCTAATTACACAAGATTATTGAAGAATATTCATCCCTTTCTAGGATTCAAGTAAAAAAAAGTGGTTTTTTCCACTTCCGTCATTATTTCTTCTTTCTGGGTGATATTTTTCCAATATTTCTTGTATAATTTAGTCATTAGAATGCTAAACTAGTTTTTTTTTTTTTTTTTTTTTGTATTTGATGAGTGATGAACCCAATTGCGTATTTCTTTTAATTTAAGACTAGTAATTTAGTTATTTCCTTGATTGATTTTGTATGTCCATTGCATTATTTAATTGATTGGACATCAATTAAATAATTAGTTGCTTGTTGTACTATTAGAAGACTTCCAATAAATTTAGAACACATCAAATTAACACATGTAGATAGAATTAGAAATAATCTTTATCACATATGCAATCACATAGATAATTTACAATTTAATGCTTTTTGGTCATATGAATTCAGACTAGAAATAGGATCGGATCGTGATTAGAATAAACTTAATTTGTCTATGAAAATAGAATTATATACACTAGCTTTATTGGTAGTGACGAAAGCATGAAATTGACTAGATTATGAATAAAAAATTGAAATAAATAACAATAGGGAGATTTGAAATCCAATATAATCACTCACATATTTGACAAAACTACTTTTATTGCTTTCTTAGTTGAGAATTATTATAAATGACAATATATTCTCCTTTTTTGTCTCACGAATATTGAATTTAATAGTAACTAGTTAACTTGGATTAAGCATTGATCCTTGTGGGACGATAACTCACCACTGGCTTTATTTATTAGTTGTCAACGATCCTGTATACCTGCGGATTTTGTCTTAACTATTTTTGGCGCCATTTTCGCGAAGTAATAGTTTTTATTTTAGTTTGATAGTTTACATTCGATTCTAATTTTCTTTTTAAATCTTATTTTTCTTCATTTTAGACTATTCATTTTACTACCTAATACCTATTTTTCTCACCTTTACCACTAGTTTATGCAAGATTCTGATGAGAACGATATCATTCCTATAGATCCTAAGATTGAAAAGACATTCCAACAGCACAAAAGAGAATAGAGAAGAACAAAGGTAATGGATAAGGAGTAAAATCAAATTTAGGATCTAATTC
Source organism: Olea europaea var. sylvestris (assembly GCF_002742605.1). Lineage (NCBI taxonomy): Eukaryota > Viridiplantae > Streptophyta > Magnoliopsida > Lamiales > Oleaceae > Olea > Olea europaea. The sequence goes on from NW_019263103.1 coordinate 314,451, forward strand.
AACAACCACCACTAGTTCAGCAAGGGATGTGGCCGACGAGGGCCAAATATTAGTGAAGAATTATGTGAGTCGACTACCTATACCAGTACAACGTGTTATCCACCATTTGGACAGGCTAACCTCTACCTTTGACTAGATGTTATCGATCTCTTCTATAATCATCATGACACCAGTTTCTATGGAAAAGCGACGGAGAATCCATATGAACACATATAGACTTTTTTCATGTTGTGCGAAGTTATCAGTCATAAATGGATATCGGCCAATGCATTTTGGGATGCAATTATTCATTCACTAGCTGAAGGATGCTGCAAGAGAGTAGGTCAATACATTACTTTCTAGGATCATCTTGTCGTGGAATGACATGGTGAAAAGTTCACGAAAAAATTCTTCTCGTCAACTCGAGTTCATCAAATCCAGAATGAAGCCCACAATTTTAGTTGAAAGACCTCTAAAACTATCTAGAGGCATAAGAAAGGTAGAATAACTTATTCAAAAAGTGTTACAAATTTGACATCCCTAAGAAAGCTCAAGTATACCTCTTTTACTACGGAATATGCCAAGAATTCAAGAACATGGTAGATGCTTCGATGGGTGAATCAGTAATGCTGATGGACATTGATGTGAACCCCGTAGCAACGTTGACTACGAAACCCACAACAAGATTGACAAATGCAAGAAAGCCAAATTAATCCAAGAGTTTAGGATTAACCCAAAAGAAAGTCAAACAAAAAAACTCAACAAGAACGACACTTGAAAGACCCCTTGATCACGCAATCCAAGAATTAAATCCAGTTGTTTGAACACCACAAGTTAACACTTGATAAGTTCGAAGTTGTTCAATGAAGAACGATGAAGAGAAGAAAATACGCCTAACTTTTAATTCAATATCAAATATGTCAAAAGTTTTTAACAATTGAATGAAAACTCTTATTTATACTAAACCTAAAAATTAGGTAAAAATCGTGCAAAATTCGATCATAATCCCCAAAATATGGAACGAAATCAAAAACTAACAAATTATGAAAAATTGCCAAAATTAAAAAATTCGCCAAAAGTTTGGCCTATGCGACCGCATAGTGTACTTCCATGCGGTCGCATGGTTCAACAAAAAGTCCCATCTTGAGTTTCGGTATGCCTCCATGCGATCGCAAGCCTCATAAGCCTATGTGGTCGCATAGGCTTATCATTTTCCTCCGTCTTCAGCCTTCGATATTAAATTGATCTAAGTTGATTCCGCCTTCGACCCAAACATGAAAGTTGCTCCATTTTGAGTCTCAAACATGGTTCCATCAATGGTTTCTTGAACGAGCAATCCCATCACTTGTTTCACTTGCTTTGCCCTTGATCGCGTCATTGGTCCGCCATCGACTATCAACGGGTCTCGTCGCACTCGCCTTCGTCGGGCTCGACTCCTGGATCATATCATCCCCTCCCTCTTTAAAAGGATTCATCCTCGAATTTGAACCTACATCAAATAGAGAGAGATCAAATACATTAAAAGTAGTCGAAACATTGTACTCACCTGGAAGGTCCAACTTGTAAGCATTATCGTTTATCTTTTCAATCACTTAAAATGGACCATCGTCCCTCGGTTGCAACTTGGACTTTCTTTGCTCCGGGAGCCGCTCCTTCCTAAGGTACACCCAAACCCAATCTCCTGGCTCGAATGTCATGCGCTTCTTACCTTTGTTTGCCTGCGAGGCAACCAACTTACTTTTATTTTCAATTTGCGCTTTTAAATGACTTAACCAATTCCGCCTTCTTTTTGCCATCTAAACTACCACGTTCATTCACAGGTAAAGGAATTAAATCCAAAGGAGTTAGTGGATTAAAACCATATACAATTTCAAATGGAGAATATGACGTAGTAGAGTGATCAGCTCGATTGTATGCAAATTCAACAAATGGTAGACACTCCTCCCAACTCTTCAAATTTTTATTGATTACTGTACGTAATAATTGTGTCATAGTCCTATTCACTACCTCGATTTACCCATCCGTTTGTGGGTGACAAGTTGTGGAAAATAGGTGGCAATCCACTTGGTGCATCCTCCAAAAATACATCCTCGAATTCCTGCAATAAAGACTTAGCCAAACTAGGGAGGGGTGGGTTAGTTTCCTCAAAATTGAGGAGTGATTCCTCATAAACGAACAAGATCATCTCTTTTCTCTCAACTACTACCCTCCTCAAAGCACTCTCTTTTGCAAAGAAATGTGCTCGTGTTTTCTCTCGTCTCTTGGAACACTGCCTTTCTTTTCTTTCTTGTGCTTGCTCTCTCTTTTTCTCTCTAGTGGCTATCTCAACATTTTCTCTCTTCTTCTCTAACTCACCACTTTTTCTCTTTTTTTTTTTTTTTTTAACTCCTTTGCTCTCCTCTCTTCCTCACTTCTCAATTTTAATTGGTCCTTATAGACTTGCGCTAGTGTTAATGGCACAAGAGTAATAGTCCTTCCATCTTTAATGAAACTATATCGATTTTTGTACCCATCATGCATAGCCTTCCTATCGTATTGCCATGGTCGCCCCAATAAAATATGTCCCGCTTGCATTGGCACCACATCACACACTAACTCTCCTTATAACTCCCAATTGACAAATTAAGTAAAACCCTTCGATTCATCCTTACCTAGCCACTCTCATTCAACCATTGCAATTTATAAGGTCCTGGGTGTCTCAACAATGTTAAACCCAAATTTTCTACAAGAGATACGCTAGCTACATTAGTGCAACTACCACCATCAATTATAACACTACATACCGTATTCTTGACGTGGCATCGAGTGTGGAAAATGTTCTCCCGTTACAACTCCAAGTCATCCGCTTTGACGTGAGTAGTGAGAGCTCGCCTTGTGACTAGTAGATCCCCAACCGGCCCTTCAACTTTTTCTTCTTCACTAACATCCTCCAACGCCAGCATGTCATCAAACTCACCATTCTATCGCTCACAATCTCTTCATTATCCCGCAACACCATCGCTCATTTGTTTGGGCATTGAGAAGCAATATGTCCCGTTCCCAAACACCTAAAACATTTGATGTCCCGATTGCGCGATGGTTGTGCCTCCAGTTTTGATATTGGTTTGCTAGTATTTTCATCCTTGCCCTTTTTCCAATCATTTTTATCTTTAGGTACAACCCCGTTTTTGTTCTTGTCATCCCACTTCGATTTCCATGTTGGACTAGGAGTCGAAGTACCAAACAGTTGCCTAGACGTCCCCTTTCTCTTCAATTGCCTCTCGACCTTCATTGCCACATGTAACATGTCCTCGATTTCCACATAGTGTTGTAACTCTACAACTTTTGCAATATCCCGATTTAACCCATTCAAGAACCGTGCCATGGTAGCTTCTCGATCTTCATCCACATTAGCCGAATCATAAGAATTTCCATCTCCTTGTGATCATCCTCTACGCTTTTTGATCCTTGGTACAAACCTTGCAATTTTTGATGGATTTCCCTATAATAGTGACTCGAAACAAACCTCCTCCTCATCAACACCTTCAATTCATCCCAAGTGCTAATTGGCCTTTCCCGACCCCTACGCCGTTATGTAAGTACTTGATCCCACCAAGATATCGTGTAATCCACAAATTCAAGCATCGCCAATTTTACCTTTTTCTCCTCCGAATAATTATAGCACTCAAAAATCATCTCAACCTTCCTTTCCCATTCTAAATATGCTTCTGGATCGCTTCTCCCCTTAAATTGTAGAATAATCATTTTAATACTCCCCAAATTTCCATCTACTTCATCTTCCAAGTTATTTCTACCCCGTCTTTCCATCCTATCATCCCTATGCCTCGCTCCACTCATATCAAAGTCATTTTCATCAAAATCATTTTCATCCTAGATTCACGCATACCCAGCCCCCTAACATTAGACATCTCCACTTGTCACTGGCTAAGATTAGCAATTGTAGTACCTATTTGCACCATCCATTCCCCTTGCTTATCCACCTTCTCCCTAACATCACCAAGTACCCTTTCAAACCTCCTTATCATGTCCTCGGATGCATTGTTGTCATTATCGTTTTGGCTTGAATTAGAACATTCTCTTTCCAGCATCATATCACACAATTATTTTTATGCCTCATAAAAATTTCACTCAGAAAGCACTCACTATGGCTTTTTCCCTCTATTAAACTCAGCACTTTGCCTTTTACACTCAAACTCTCCCTCCAAGCACTTCAAAGAACCAAGTGAACTAAATCAATAGTTTTATCGGGAATTCAAAACAAACCGAATATTAATCGAAGACCACGAGACTTAAAGGACTTGAATAAGTGGAACAGATGAATGTTTTGACAAGAATATGTGAATAGACTCAATAGAAGATTGAAAGAATCGAACCTAATTGAATATCCCAAAGTCAAACACAATGTAGGAATTGTTGTTGGCAGAAAAACAAAATCAAACAATAATAATATCAATTTTTTTTGTTTGCTGGTGAACAGTTTTTCGAGATGAACAGTACCTCGAATGTACAGTAACTTTTTTTTGTACTCCTTGATGAAAGAAGATAATTAAACTACCAACAACTCAAGGAAATGACGAAAAGAAAAACAAGAACTAAGAAGAACTAAGAAAGAACAATTAAAATTGAAGAAGAAACTAAGAAGACAAAATTAACGACTTAAACAAATAAAGAAAAGATATAACCTTCAATTAATTTGGAGCCAAAGCTCTAATACCAATTGATGTGAACCCCGCAGCAACCTTGACTACGAAACCCACAACGAGATTGACGAACCCAAGAAAGCCAAATTAATCCAAGAGTTTAGGATTAACCCAAAAGAAAGTCAAACCAAAAAACCCAACAAGAACGACACTTGAAAGACCCCTTGATCACGCAATCAAAGAATTAAATCTGGCTGTTTGAACACAACAAGTTAACACTTGATAAGTTCGAAGTTGTTCAATGAAGAACGATGAAGAGAAGACAATACGCCTTACTTTTAATTCAATATCAAATATGTCAAAAGTTTTTAACAATTGAATGAAAACTTCTATTTATACTGAACCTAAAAACTAGGTAAAAATCGTGCAAAAGTCGATCATAATCCCCAAAATATGGAACAGAATCAAAAACTAACAAAATATGAAAAATTACCAAAATTAGAAAATTCGCCAAAAGTTTGGCCTATGCGACCGCATAGTGTATTTCCATGCGGTCGTATGGTTCAACAAAAAGTCCCATCTTGAGTTTCGGTATGCCTCCATGCGATCGCAAGCCTCATAAGCCTATGCGGTCGCATAGGCTTTTCATTTTTCTCCGTCTTCGACCTTCGATATTAAATTGATCCAAGTTGATTCGGCCTTTGACTCGAACATGAAAATTGCTCCATTTTGAGTCTCGAACATGGTTCCATCAATGGTTTCTTGAACGAGCAATCCCATCACTTGTTTCATTTGCTTTGCCCTTGATCACATCATTGGTCCGCCATCGACTGTCAACGGTCTCGTCTCGCACTCACCTTCGCCGGGCTCGACTCCTGGATCATATCAGACATTGATGTTGCTCACAATATGTTTGAGAGAATAGTAGAGAATTACTCTATATAGTCGAGAGATAGGAAGTTTTGAGGAAGCAAGCAGGTATGCATATTGTTGGCATGGTGACAGCATTAGTTGCTCAAATAGAAGTAGTAAAGAAACTTGACAACTATCTCAGCCTCTGAACATGGTACATCATCCAATACTAGTTTGCTTAGGTTATGGGGAAAATCATTTCACCAGTAGTTGTCCCTTAGAATCCACTTACATGGGTCAACCTTTAGATGTTGGCTATGTACAAAAATATTAAAGACGGTAAAATAGACCTTACCCGAACAACTACCACCAAGTTTAAACAAGCATCCCACCTTTTCATGGATGGATAATTCAGATAAGAGATATCAGGTTAAGGACAATCCACCAGTAGTTTAACAACAATAAAAGAAAGTGTGTCCTTAGAGGATCTACTAAGCATAACACCAAGACTGAGATGTAATGAAAAACCAATAGGCCTCTCTACAGAACTTAGAGAATCAAGTCTGGTAGAACGCAGTTACATTGGCCAACAAACCACAATGCACCCTACCAAGTGATATAGTGAAGAACCTACCGGAGTAGGTATTAGCTTTTGAGGTGGTGGGTTATAAACCCACCAAGTGATATAGTGAAGAACCCACCACTATCAAGGTTTATATGCTATCCATTTCATTTCCTCAAAAAATATGAATGTAACCAAGATCGGAGCAGGTTTAGGTTATCACTTCTAGGAATGATGTTCAATTGTCAGAAATTGCTACAAAGGAAAGAGACAGAGAACGCTCAAGTATTAAGGGCAAGAAACAAGTGGAGTAGACCAAAGAGGCAAAAGAGAAGGATCAACAATTAGTCTCAGACAGCCTACACCTTTAGCCAATAGTTCCTTATAGTTCACTCACATCTCTAGTCCATTTTCTACAAAGGCTACAAAAAGTCAAACTGGAGAAGTAGTTCACCAAGTTTTTACATGTTTTAAAGAGGATAATGTCAACATCCCTTTCATTGTCGCAATCTTCGAATCTTAAACTACTTCAAGTTTTTAAAGGAGATACTGACTAAGAAGAGAAATGTAACACCCCAACCCGTTGGTACGAAAGCGTCACTCAAACAATTGTACCTTAACTTTAGAATTAGAAATTATTTAAAATAATAATTTAATTTAAGAATTTAAGACAAAAAAAATTCCTTAAGAAATATATATATATATATATATTAAAGAAGAAAAGAGTTGAGAAAATTCATGCATATGCCTATTTTATTATGTGAATAGTGGCAAGTACATATCTACCAAACAAATATAAGGTTCAATAGTTTTCCATGTTATATATATATATATATATATAAAGAAGAAAAGAGTTGAGAAAATTCATGCATATGCCTATTTTATGACGTGAATAGTGGCAAGTACATATCTACCAAACAAATATAAGGTACGATAGTTTTCCATGTGTGAAAGATTTTAGGAAGTAAGAAAGAGAGTAATCTGTTTTGATTTCCCATTTTCCCATGGTAAGTTTTAAAATAAACTCGTTTGCATTGTTATCAATGTCGAAATTTCATAAAATTAAAATCAAAAGTAGGGAACATCTTATAATATGACGTATCCAAAATTTGGCTTCCGTCGGAGACATATGAGGTGTTAAAATATTTCTCAAAATCCTGCTAACACTAACTAAACAAGCTATTTTCTTTTTCTATCGCATAGGATAAGTGTCAAAATAAATTCGTTCGCATAGCTATTGATCTTGAAATTTTATAAAATTTTAATATAAAGTAGAAAACTCCTAATAATATGACATAGTCAAAAAATAGCTTCTGTCAGCATCATATGAGGTATTAAAATATTTTTCAAAACCCAGCAGCGATCCGATTGAAAGGTAAACTGGTGCAGTTCACTTAAAATGACATATAAAATTCCACAGATATTAAAATCACATGATTTCAAATTTATTCAGTAGCTAATCCATAAGATATCAATCCAATTGATTTCATCTAGAAATTCCAAGTAAGGTCGAGTTATGAATTTTTGAAGTCAAGGCAGAAGTTGGAAAGTAGCAACACTAGCTAGTGCAGTTTACGTTAAGTGACATATAAGATTCTATCAACATCGAATTGACACGATTTTAAGTTTATTTAGTAGCTAACCTATGTTTTATCTAGTGCCAATGGTTTTGTCCAAAAATTCTAAGTAACGAATAAGCTATAAATTTGTAAAATCAAGAAAAAAATTGAAAATTTTAAAAGACAGCGATACTTTAATTTTCTAACACTTTTTTTTTCTTTTTGTAAGTAGTGTTTTGTAAATTCACTTCTATAACACATATCTACTTTTAAATATAACTTATTCATGAACAATTCATAAAATAGTTCCACATATGATGTCTATAGAAATCCATATAGAAAGATTAAAATTATTAAATCACCGGCTTTCTCCGTAACATATTGCATCATCCTCTACGATCATCCATGCCCCAAGAAATCCATTCAACCTATAGGAAGGATATTAACTCATGATTTTGAAACTCAGTAGATATTATCGATGCATTTCGATATCAAATTAGATATTTCGAACTATAGATTTATGTCGTCACACATAGATGGATTTTCGACAAAATCCAATTACTATAGCATTATCATAACACGTAGAGATGGAGTATGATCATTCAAACTATTGTAGTGCCGAAGCACCTTCCTCGGAGGTACAATTTCATTCAAACATTTATCGAAAAATCATAATTTAAAAATGAAATAAACACTTGAACCTCTACTATCTTGAATTTCCTTGGATATAAAAAAAGAAAATGTGTAGAAAACATTTCGTCTTCTCACCCTTGTTATTTCTTTAAGCTTAATTTGACATGAAATATATTATTCTGAGAGAAAATAAAAGTGAATTCGGATTTGAGGAGGAGCGTAGTGAAAAAGTGACATTCCTCTTCTTTAGCCTTCCTTTTTAACGAAAAACTAAATGGGAGAGTCGTATTAGCATTAAATTTGTTAAATTTGGTGTTTAACTATGAATTTGAAAAGTTTCTAAGCCAAAAAATAAATCATATAAAAAGTTTTATAAAAACATCTACATAATGATTTGATTCTAGGTTGCCCATATGAAATACAATGTAGATGACTATTGAGGCAACCCAGTTATTCATAAAATCTTTGTAATCAAATTTACTTAAACTTAATATCTTAAATTGTTGAGCTTTTAATTAACTTATGGTTTGGGCTTTCATAATCTTAAATGGGTTGAGCTTCCATAGCTCGTTTCTTAAATGGGCTAAGCTCGTTTCTTAAATGGGCTAGATCATCACAAAATAATAGCCAAATTTCATTTTATTTCTCGGGCCTCTACATCTCTTATACTTAAATTAAAATTTCGTCCTTGAATTTTACCTTATGGATTGGCAAAGAGTGTCAGATATTTGTCTTTGACTTCTTCTTCTCTTTCCCAAGTAACTTTTTCTACTCCATGATTATTCTATTAATCTTTGACCGATTGAACCTCATTGTTCTGTAATTTATGTACCTTTCAATCCAGTAACTTAATCGGTAATTCCTCATAAGATAAGTCTTTTTCTACTTCCAAGGATTGATAATGTGATCAGGATCATGCATATACTTTTTGATCATTGATATATGAATCACATTGTGAATGAATAATAGTTCAAGTAGCAAAGCCAGTGGATAAGACACATTCCCGACCCTTTCAAGTATTTCAAAAGGTCCAATATAACAAGGTCGTAGTTTGCCTTTCTTGCCAAACCTAAGTACACCCTTTATTGGTGCCAACTTTAGAAAACTTTATCTCCAATTTCGAATTTCAAGTCTTTTCTTTTGGTATCTGTATAGCTTTTCTATCTATCTTGTGCGGCCTTTATCCTGGTATGAATCTTATTAATGGCTTCCACTGCCCTTTCAACGATCTATGGTCCTAAAATTCTATTTTCTTCGATTTCATCCCAATAAATAGGCAATTTGCATCTTCTACCATATAGAGCTTCATATGGTGCCATTCCAATAGTTGTTTAAAAACTATTATTATATTCAATTTCCACCAAAGTTAGATATGTTTCCCAACTACCTCCTAGATTTAGAGCACACGCTCTTAGCATATCTTCCAAAGTTTGAATGATCCTTTCAGATTGACCATCGAATTGAGGGTGATATGCCGTACTGAAATGCAATTTCGTTCCCAAAGCTCCTTATAAGCTCTTCCAAAACTTTAACGTAAATCTCTAATGGACACAATAGATACAGAGACACCATGCAATCTTACAATCTCTCTAATGTACAATTGTGCTAGCTCGTCTAGATTGAATGTCATTTTTATCGAAATAAAATGAGTGGACTATGTTAGACAATCTACTATTACCCGTATAGCACTGTGTTATCTTGTTGACTTTGAAAATCCAACCACAAAGTCCATTCCTATATTCTCCCACTTCCATTCAGGTATGTCCAATGGATTTAACAACCTTGCTGGTCTTTAATATTTTACTTTAACTTTTTGACACACTATGCATTTTGCCACAAAATAAGCCTACACTTCTTTTCATATTTCTCTACCAAATGTATCTCGAAGGTCTTGATATATTTTCATTCCACCAGGATGTGCAATGTACGGGGTAGAATGAGCCTCTTCCAATATCTCATTCCTCAAAACTTCTTCCTTAGGTAGGCATATTCATCCTTTAAACATCAATGCCTGATCTGAAGTTATACCAAAACCCATTCTTTTACTAGTACCAATCTCGTTCTCGATCTTCTGCAAGAATGGGTCCTCGAACCATCAAAATTGCTAAACGAGCGGTGAGTTGTTCTTATGAGGTAATCCCTTCGATTCGTAAATTTTCCAAGTCTTTGATTAACTCTATCTAAGTAGTAAGTAAAGATGCTAGCTGTCTCATCGACTTCCTACTTAGAGCATCGGAAACAACATTAGCCTTACCAGGATGGTAATGAATAGTGCAATCATAATCATTTACTAGCTCGAACCATCGTCTCTCTCTCATATTCAATTCCTTTTGTGTAAAGAAATATTTAAGACTCTTATGATCCATGTTAATGTCGCACTTTCTTCCATATAGGTAAGCCATATCTTTAATGCATGAACTACCATTGCAAGTTCTAGATCATGCGTTGGGTAGTTCTGTTCATGTTACTTTAATTGCCTTGATGCATAGACAATCACTTTTCTATGTTGCATTAGTACACATCCCAAACCTTGGTTGGACGCATCACTATATATAACAAACCCCTCCGAGCCTTCAGGTATGGTTAACACAAGTGTTGTAACCAATTGTTGCTTTAGCTCCTGAAAACTTTGTTCACACTTATCTGTCCGTTGAAACTTCACTCATTTCCTTGTCAATTGCGTCATTTGTCCAGCTATTTTTGAGAATCCTTCTATAAATCTTTGATAGTACCCAACTAATCCTAAAAAGCTTCGAACTTCACCAGCGTCAGTCGGTGTTTTCCAATTAGTTACTACTTCCACCTTTACTGGACTACTTTAATTCCTTGGCAACAACTACATGACTGATGAATCTTACTCGCTCAAGCAAAAATTTACACTTTCTAAATTTTGTGTAGAACTTTTCCTCGTGCAATATTTCTAGAGTTATTCTAAGATGTTCCTCATGTTGATCTTTTAGAGTATATCAAATTGTCGTCAATGAAGACTATGAAAAATTGATCCAAATATTGATGAAATACCCGATTCATTAGATCCATGAACACTTTCAGAGCATTTGCAACCCGGAACGACATAACTATAAAATTGTAATGTCCATAACGAGTTCTAAAAGTTGTCTTAGGTATATCACTCACCTTAACCTTCAATTGGTTATATCCAAATTGTAAATCGATAATAGAAAATACCTTAGCCCCTTCAATTAATCAAACGAATCCTCGATTCTTGGGAGAGGATACCTATTCTTGATGGTCAAATGATTTAACTCTCGATAGTCGATACACATCCTCATACTTCTATCTTTCTTCTTTTTGAACAACACTGGTGCACTCCATGGGGATACAGGTGGACGAGTAAAGCCACTGTCTAGCAATTCTTGTAGCTGAATTTTCAACTCCTGAAGTTTCTTTGGAACCATTCTATATGGAGTTTTAGATAATGGTGCTGCATCAGGAACTAGATCTATTGTGAATTTCACTTGTCTATCTAGTGGAATACTAGGTAGATCTTATGGAAACATATCTATAAATTCTTATACCACTTGTACGTCCTCAATCTTTATCATTACCTGTTTTTCTCTTAAGATGTTAACTAGAAACCCTTGAGATGTTTCTTTTCTCAACATTTTATCGGCTTGTAAGGCCAATACTAGTTAGAGATGGGGTTTGGTCTCTATTCCATGGAAAGAAAATTGTTCTCCTCCTGGTTTCTGAAAAGACACTTCATTTTCTCTACAACGAATGATTGCATAATTATATCATAACCAATCCATGCCCAAAATCACATCAAAATCTTTCATCTCTATCACATACAAGTCAACTTCAAATATTTTTCCTTCAATTTTAAGATTCACCGACCTAGCAAACTGATCTATATTCAATGTTCATCTTGAGGGGATGCCAACTTCTAGTATACTCTCTGACTTGCCACAATTATTTCTAGATTTAGCAATGAAAGATGTTGATACAAAAGAGTGAGTAGCTCTCAAATTAAATAGTACAAAAGCAAGTGCATCAGATATCAGTAATATACCTGCTATCACATTTGAGTTTTCCTCTGCATCCTTCTGAGTCATTGTAAAAACTCATGTTTCTCCTTTTTGTTCTGATCACTGTTATCGTCCTTTTTTTGCATAAACATGGGACAATCCTTAGCAATATATCCAAGCTTATCGCACCGAGAATAGGCATTCTTTCCATACAAGCATTCCCCACGATGAGGCTTACCACACTTAGGGCAAGGTATAACTGCAGCTATTATGGCCTTACTGGCATTAGTCCGATATTAGCATTTTTATTTTATCATTTTCCTTTTCCTTTTCCTTTGTCTTGACCATTCCATTTTTTTCCAACTTGCCCTTTATCTTGCTGGCTGTACAATTGATGGTGTTGCTTTGCATTTGGCTTCCGATACCAAATAGTGTGAGCTCGTTCTAGCATCTCACGGTATGATGTGAACCGATGTAACATAAGAATCATTCTTAGGTCTAGTTTAACCCTTGCTCAAACCTTCGAGTCTTCTTAATTTTCGTATCCACCAGGTGTGGAGCATACCTAGAGAGTTGGTCGAATTTTTGCTAATCAGTCAAGGACATAATACCCTGCTTAAGCTGAAGGAATTCGCTCTCCTTAAAATCTCTTGCTAGTACAACTTCGTATATGATTGTCAAGATCTAAGGATTCATTTACTACAAAATCTAGGTAAGGTCGGATATCTATCCCCTACTGACTAATATGATTCATTCTCCCAGATTTTTTCCCTTTTTTTGGGTTTCCTTTGTCATTTGTGACCCACAACTTTATGTTCTAGCCTAATACATGTTTTTTAAACAAAACGTTTTCTTTTTCAAATAACTTCATATATATTTATTTTAAACATTTTATTCAAACATTTATCAAAAAATCATAATTTGAAAATGAAATAAACACTTGTACCTCTACCTATCTTGAATTTTTTTGGATATGAAAGAACAAAATGTGTAGAAAGTCTTTCTTCTTCTTACCCTTGTTATTCCCTTAAACTTAACTATACATGAAATATATTTTTTTAGAGAAAATAAGTGTAAATTCGGGTTTGAGGAGGGGTGTAGTGAAAAAGTGATCTTCCTCTTCTTGTAACCTTCATTTTTAATGAAAAACTAAATGGAAGAGTTGTATTATCATTAAATTTGTTCTTTAATTAAGAATTTGAAGAGTTTCTAAGCCATAAAAAAATAATTCGTATAAAAAGTATTATAAAAACATCTAAATAGTGATTCGAACCTGAGTTGTCTATATGAAATAACATGTAGATGACTATTGAGGCAACCTAGTTTTTCATTAAATCTTTGTAATCAAATTTACTTAAACTTAATCTCTTAAATTGTTGGGCTTTTAATTAACTTATGGCTCGGGCTTTCATAATCTTAGATGGGTTGAGTTTCCATAGCTCGTTTCTCAAATAGGCTAGGCTTGTGGTGATAGATCATCACAAAATAATAGCCTAATTTCATTTTATTTCTCGGGCTTCTATAAGAAAGCTGCCCAGGCATGAGATGGTGGCATTATCTAAAACTACACTGTAATCATTCATTGTAGGATATTTCCCAAACTAAAAGATCTAGGGAGCTTTATTCTACTGTCCTCTATAGGAAATTTACAAGGTGCTAATTATTTAATTGATTTAGGATCGAGTATTAACTTAATTCATCATTTTCTTTTTTTTTATTATAGAAAATTAGTTTGGAAAATCCCAATGCTGCTTCAATCACTGCCAGTAAGCAGAAAGATCATTGAAACACCCATATGGAATAGTCGAAGACATGCTTATCAAAGTTGGAGAGTTCATTTTTCCACCTGATTTCATCATTCTAGACATCGAAGAGGTATGCTAATTATCTTGATAAGGCCATTCCTGTCTACAAGTCGAGCATGCCAATTATTTTGAGAAGGCCATTCCTATCAACACGTCGGGCCTTGCTTGTTTTTGACATGAATGAGATAGTCTTGAGAGTGGAGGATATGCAGTAGAGCTTTACTATAGAAGATTTATTCAAGTAGCCTTTAGACATAGAGGATTGCCAAAGATTGGACCGTTTGGAGAGCTACAAGGGCATACCAAATTAGGGTAGAATTGTTTGTATAGAAAAAAATGGAAAATTAGTTGTGCTCAAGGATGAATAAAATGAATATAATCAATGCATGAAGTACAAAGTTGAGAAATTCCTTTTCAAGCTACCATTAAAAGTCTAGAAACAACAGAAGTCATGTTAAGGACTTTGAATAAGTGCTTGTTGGGATGCGACCCAAATTTTTATCCCTTTTTTTATTATGCTTTCTAGACTCATGATAATTTAGAGTAGTTTTTAATTATTAGGAACTCATCATCCTTTTCCCATTTCCCCTTAGGTCCTTGAGATTTAGTTGATTTATTAAATGTTTTGAGCTAAGTAACAGCTGTTCCAGGTATTTGATCTTTAATGTTTTATCTAACCGCATTGCGTAGGAACATAACATCGCAGAATACTTAAACATTTAAACCAACATTAACCAAAGAGATAACTGGTGCAATAGGACAAGCTAGTCATTGGATTTCACAACAAATATGGGGCATTTTATTCATTTTCTTTCCCACTCCTTTAGAGGCGAACTTAGAATTTAAGACATTGAGGACAATGTCTAGTTTAAGTTTGGGGTGGAAATCATGAATTTTCATTTGTTGTGTGTGTTTTATTGCTTTTGATATTAGAAAGATGCATAAAGTAAAAAATAAAAAATAGAGAAATTCCAAAAATATTTTCTTTATGTGCACTTGCATGAATTAGTTGGCCTAGTAGGTAATGAGGAATATATTAAAATATGAATTGATATATAAATGGTGAATATGTCCCATGCTTAGGCCAATTTTTGTTTTTTCATGTGAAGTTTGATATATATTGAGCATGTGAATGATGTTAAGCATTGTGTAGGAATGAGGTGATTTCATAATTGGATAGGTTGAAATAGTGGACCCTAGATGATAAATCTAGAACCAATATATTTTACATTCTTTGACTAAATTTAGAATGGTTTCGATGAATTTCAGTGTAGTAGGAAGATGTTGAGATAAATCGGGATTTCATGAGTGAAATTAAAATTTTGGTGTGGATTGTCTAAGTTCAATAGTTTAGAGGGATTTCATTATAGTAGAAAGATTTAGTTACTTCTTGATTTTCTCGATTGCTTTTTATATTAATTTATTATTTAATTGATTGGCGACCAATTGTGCAATTAATTGCTTATTGTAGTGTTGAAAGACTCATAATGAGTTGAGAATGCAACAAAATTAATATATGTAGATAGGATTAGAATTAATCTTTCATCATATATGCATTACATAGATAATCTATAATTTAATGCATTTTGGTCATATGAATATGGACTATGAGTAGGAGTGGGCCGTGATTAGAATAGATTTAACTTGTCCTGAAAAAAGAATTATATATATTAGTTTTACCGGTTGTTAGAAAAGCATTAAATTGACTAGATTACGAATCAAGAAATTGAAAAAAAAAAACAACAATAGGGAAATTCGAAATCCAATACAAATGACATATTTGACAAAACATTTTTTTATTACTTTCTTAGTTTAGAATTAGTATAAATAACAATATAATCACATATTTTGTGTCATGAATATCAAATAGTAAATAATGAACTAGGATTAAACATTAGTCATCATGGAACAATAACTCATAAATCACTTTATCTATTACTTGTCAATAATCCTGTACACTTGCGAGTTTTGTCCGAACACGAACCTATGCCACTTTTAACAAACATGTATTAAGTTGAAAACTATAAGATCATGCATAAACCTAGGATAGTGCTAACAAATATTTAATTATAGTGTAAAGCCTTATACTCGAGCTTGAGCATACACAACAAGCACACGAATCTATAAATGCAAAATTGTTGAGCAAGCAAATATACTCTTTTTTATTTCCACCAGCTACTTCACATTAGAAAAGACCATTACTGAAGCAATTTTAAATGAGAATGTAAAGCCTATTAAACATGACTTTACAACCAATAAATGATGAATACATGACCTGGTGAATAAAATATGAAAATATAATAGATTTAGTTAAAGCTAACCAATCAATGACTCACACGGTCTAATTACAAATTTGAAAAAGGCATAATTGGGAACAAAGAAAGGGACTTGAAAATTTGAATACTCTCATTTCAAATGACCATTTCTTTCCTAGCTCTTATTAAAGTGAGAATTTCATAAGTTTTAGGAAGAATAATCTTTGTTATGTGAGAGAAATTTGTTAATCTCAATTTTGAGGTCAACAAATTAGTACTGTTTGTGGAAAATCTAGAATAGAGATAACCACAATATTCACCTTCCCAAGAAACTATTAAAGTTTGACCGACATAGAAGTGTTAAAAATCAAAATGAAAGTTCTAGTGAAAATCACGAGGATAGTAAATATCAATTTGAAGAAACAACTAAAGGAAATTTCTAATAATGTGTTAGCATGTTGATTTCTGTAGAAGCACCACCGTCAGTATACGAAGGATTTCATCACTAGTACCATCTAGAAGGCAACTGGAAGTCTAAAGGTATTAATAGTTGCAAATGCCTCCTTATGAGAGATGCTAATGAATTTTGTAAATCCTAAGTTGGATACCATTTGAAATCCAAGTAAAGTAACCACCTCACGAGCGAATATAAAAGTGTTGGATCATGAGATTACCAACCACCTCAACTATGCCCCTGTTTGATTCCCATTTTTGAGATAAAATGCATTATGGAATAGTAATTTTTTGGAGATTATGTGATTAAAAAGTAACAAAAAGCTTTTAAAATACGTGTATAATTATTTTGTAGAAGAATGTGTGGTTGAAAATGAGTTTTGAGAAAATGTATTCTTGAAAAAGGGACTCAAACAAGGCCTATTTATTAAAAGGTATTTATGTCCAAAGTTGATTGGACCTAGTGTATAACACTTACAAATTCCCACTTACACTAGATCCAATCACTTATGTATCTAATATCATAAGATCTACATGACGATCATGTTTGTACTGCGACAACTCTTTGTCAGTGGATCGACAATATTATTAATTGTGGAAATTCATCTTTCTCTTTACATCATTTCTATGTATTATCTATCTGATGAGATATACCGCCTTAATACATGTTTTGATATGATTCAGGAATCGAGCCCGACGAAGGCAAGTGCGAGACGAGATCCGTTGATAGTCGATGGCGGACCAATGACACTATCAAGGGCAAAACAAGTAAAACAAGCGATGGGATTGCTCATTCAAGAAACCATTGATAGAATCATGTTCGGGTCGAAGACCGAATCAACTTAGGTCAATTTGTTATCAAACGACGAAATCGGAGGCTGAAAACAAGCCTGTGCAGCCGCACAAGCAAAACACCATGCGGCCGTACTGTGGCATACCGAAAATCAATATGACATTTCTTGTTGAACCATGCGACCGCATGGAAATACACCATGCGGCTGCACAAGCCAAAAATTTAGCGAATTTTCCAATTTTGACCGAATTTCCTAGTTTCGATAGAATTCTTATGAAATCAAATTATTACCATAATTTGATGGGTTTTGGAAGTTTTTACTCATTAGTATAAATAGGAGAATACTTTTCATTTTAAGGACTTTTGACTTTTGCTTGAATAATATTATAGAGAGAGAATTTGTTCTTTCAATTTCTTGTTCTTCTTGAACAATCTTGGAACTTATCAAGATTCAATTTCTTGTGGCGTTCTAAACAATCGGATTGTGGGTTCTTTTAATTGTAATCAAGGGATTTTAGCTTTTTCGCTAATCTAGGGTTTCTTGGTTCAATTCTTGGGGTTCAAGATCCAAAACCAGGTTAGTATTGGCGTTCTTGGGTTCCGCATCAATCTCGTTGTGGGTTTTGTAGTTTCCATTGCTACGGGGTTCACATCATGTTTGGATCATTGATGAGACCTTAGTTCCTTCACTTGTGCGGTGACTCTATTGTTATCACAATAAAATGACACGTGATGAACAATGTTAGGAACTATCTCAAGTTTATTAATGAACATCTTGATCCACATTGCAACTCCTTGCTGCTTTTGAAGCAATCGTGTATTAAGTTTCTGTTATTGAGCCAAAAGTTATTTCACGTTTGGAACCATTCCAACACACCGCTTAAGAGTAAACCAGTTTCTCCATATAACATCTTCTCAAGATTTTATCTACGTAGATTAGGATGAGTTAAGCAATCTTCTAAATTTATATCCATAGATCAAGTTGCTTTTCCTATATCATTCATAAATAAATCCTTTAAAAACTATTATTTCAACAATTGAAACATAGGGATATCGTTTTCTATACTAGGAGTGTGATAGTGCTCCCACTATCTTCTTCTAAGCATACAATTCGTTTTCATATTTGACAAAATCAAACATTTTAATTTTTCCATCAAAGATTTCAGCTCCAAGAGACTTGTTTTAACCTATAGTCACGGTATGCAATTATTGTAACCAAAACCCAAATGGACGTCAGTAAGGCTACAGGAGAAAGGTTTCACCAAGGTCAACACTTAATCCTTGCTACTAGCCTTACTTTATATGTATGGATATTCCCATCCATGTCAACCTTTTATTGTAAACCATTTATAACCTATGGGTTTTATCCCATCAGGAGGGTAGACCAAGGTCCAAACCTTATTCACATATGTCGAATTCATCTCGGGTTTCATGGCCTCTTGCTATCTCTTTTAAGTCAACACTTGACTTTGTTTTTTGTACAATTAGTAGATTCATCATCCTGGATCAGCAATTCCTGGTTAGTAATAATGGATTCACACCTTCTTGAAGGTCGAATAATCCTACTAGATTCACACAGAGTTGACATGTCCTTAGGAGTCTCTACTTCCTGATCAAGAGTATGTGCCACATCAGATATAGGATCAACTTGGATTCATCTACTTGGTTAACTATATCTATAGACTCTTGAACTCTTTCAAGTTCTATTTTGTTCCCATTGTCCTCTCTTAGAGTAAACATTTTCTCTAAGAAGACGATGTATCATGAGATGAAGACTTTCTTCTCAATGGGTTAATATAATTGATATTTAAATATCTACTTTGAATATCCCATAAATATGTATTTATCAGATTTAGTCTCAAACTTCTCCGATTTAAGGTGCTTCAAATAAGCGTTACAGCCCCGAACTTTCATATGAGATAAATTGGGACTACTGCCTTTCCACAGCTCATATTGAGTTCTGTTAACCAACTCAGACGTAACATGATTTAGTGTGCAGCACACTGCAATCAGTGCATGACCACAAAACGACTTTGGGAGATTGCATGACTTGTTATTAATCGTACTATATCTAATAGTTTATGATTCATCTTTTCAGATACACTTTGTTGCAATGTATACGGAGGAGTCCACTGCAAGAGAATATCATTCTCTCTTAGATAATCCATAATTTCATCTTTAAAATATTCTCATCTCGATCGGATCTTAGGAGGAGGATATCCTTACCTATTTGTTTCTCTACTTCTAACTTGAATCCCTTGAACCTTTCAAGATGTTCATGCTTGAATTTTATCAAATATACATGGCCCATTTCCGAAATAGTCATCAATAAATGTGATGAAATAAGAGAAATATTATCTAACATTTATTGACATGGGTCTAAATACATCACTATGTACTAGAGCAATAATCGTGCAGACATTTTCTCCCTTTCAAGTAAAATAAGATTTGGTCATTGCGCCTAATGGGTAAGATTTGCATTTGTCAAATGATTCAAAATCAATTGACCCCATGTATACATCTCTCTGTAATTTTGAAATTGCATTTTATCTATATAACCAAGTCCGCAATGCCAGTTTTAGGTGTTATCTTGATTATCACTTTTATGCCTTTTAACTTCTATACTCATTATAGAATGCTTAGTATTTAGAATATAAATGTTATTTGTAGCTTACCATAGCCTAAAGATCTTAATCAAGATAAGCATGAACAACAATTGCTCTCAACATTAAAACAATTCATATCCAAACATGAAATTTATTTAATGTTCCGTATATGGTGGGTGTAAAGTGACATTTCTCTAATTTCAATACTAAGCCTAAAAGCAATGGCAAGAAGTATGCTCCTAAAAGCAATGCAGCAACCTTTGCTCATTCTCAACATGTAGATCAAATTCTCTTTTTTGCAGTGGTCGACTTCTATCTAGTTTCTCCATATTTATATAAATATGAGATCCACATCTGGTATCAACTACTAAGAAGCTTATGAAATAGACGTAAGCCTCGCATTATTTCTTCCAATGACCTTTCATCCTATTATGAAAACAATGATCATTAAACTTGATATTTGTCCTTTGCTTTGACTGTCTGAGTCATATTGGATGCTTTCTCCAAAGCCCCTTTAGACTTCCTCTTAATTCCCTTAGAGGAATCAATGGCTTGCCCACTTCTAACTTTGATATTGGGTATAACAGTTCTAAACATGTTAAGCAACTCAATGAGTGTGTGTTCGAGCTTATTCATATCATAATTCATAATTAGTATAAATAACTCTTTAGCAGAGATTGTAGAACTAAGTCAATACTTAATCCCTAGTTCATGTTTGAACTTAATTGAGACATCTTATTAACGCCAGTATCTTCAGTACTTGAGCATTAATTGAAGATTTCTCTATCAATTTGCATTGGTATAGTTGCTTGGAAGTCTTATATCCTTCTACACACGATTATTATCATACAACTCTTTGAAATGAAAAATCATGATTAGAATCCATACTTCCAAGTTGCTTTTGTAATTCAGGTGACGTAATGCAAACATTACATATGTTACATTACTATTGTCATCTCCGTGTTATTATAGTAGCCACCTCTTCCTTAATCGAGTCATCACCAGATGTCTCTAGAAAGGACTACTTAAGGATATAAACAATTTTCTCATGCCTGAGAACAATTCTCAAATTGTAGTACCAATTAAGAAAATTTGGTTTGGTTGTTGGCATCCAGTATGCCACCGAAATACATATGGTTAATCATGATACAATAAATTTAAATGACATAAAGGAAAAAGAATAATATACAAAATGCATCAATTAATTTAACATGAACTTTTATTAAATTAATTATGTTCACATTGTTTTAACTCAAATTTATAACCCTCTCACATAAATTTATGGAGTCCATACTTGACTCCTAATGGGTTAGAATCCCATTTGTTATATTAAGATCTTGAGTGTACTCAACAAGCCTTAATAAAATATTTGGGTAGATACTATTATCGATTGTATCTCTATACGACTCCTAGATCATTAAGCTGACAACACCTTGTCTTCGCACATCTTATGTATTAGCTTAATATGCCTCTAAAATTTATCTCCTTAAGTGTACCCAACAAAAGATAAATTTTAATTAAGTCGGATCCATCATTCAGAAATATCTAATATTTCATAGTGTCACACATATCCTTAATAGACTAGCTTTGAGTGTACTCAACAAACTAAGATGATTTGGGACTCTGATTTTTCAGTATAATGATGGAAGGCAATTATAAATATGACTTAATATTTTATTGAGAAAATTTGCATTCAAAAGTTCATCGTAACAATCATATATATTTTATTATACATCTACCATGCAAATATATATATATATATATATATATATATATATATATATATATATAATAGTGTGGACGATTATGGACATTTACTATCTAGTGTTCCTGAGCAATGAGAAAGACTAGTTGGTCAAACCCTAAGGGGTATTGCATTGACTCATACAATGCTCCATCTCCATGGTCTCCTCCTCTTCTTGTTTTTTCAATTAGCCCAGCTGCAACATATACCCTATACTAGTTGTAGGCCCAAATGAAATTGAACTCGTAGGCTCATAGTAACAATAACAATAATGGACTCACAGGTCCAAAATAATTAAGAGCTCACATGCCCAAAAAAAATTAAGAGCTCGTAGGCCCACAAGAATAAAAAAAACTATTCAACACATCCACATGGTCGAGTCCATAATTATCAATTAATAATACATTCATCTCATAAACGTATTCCTATATAATATCTTATATTATATGAAAATATGTTTCAAGTTTCTAGTAATTAAAATCGTTTAAACTAATTTAGACAAATGGATCGAAACAATTAAATAATCAATTAATCACATTAATCAACTATTTAATTAGTGGGTCTATTTAATTAAAATTAAATTTTAATTATATACCAAATTAGAGTCCAACTCTAATTTCACAATTATAGGGCGGGATTATTTAACTAAAATCAAATTTTAATTAAATATAAAAAATTAGAGTCTAAGTCTAACTTCAAGATTTAAGGCGGTTTGAATTTAACTAAAATCAAATTTTAATTAAATAGCAAAATTAGAGTCCAACTCTAACTCCATGATTTTAGGGCGAATTTATTTAATTAAAATCAAATTTTAATTAAACAACATATTAGAGTCCAACTCTAATTTTGAGAAAAGTTTTAGGGTAAGACAATTTAATTAAAATCAAATTTCAATTAAATTTCAAATTTGAATCTTATTCTAACTTTTTTAGGTGAATACTTAATTAAAATTAAATTTTAATTAAGTATTAAATTAGAGTCCAACTCTAATTTAAATTGAATTAATAATTTAATCTAGGACAACATTCCTAAATAAAATAAAATCCAATTTGGGGTCAAAGTTTAATAATTAAGTTAAAATCAAATTTTAATTATAATATAAAGTCGTCAATTTTAATTTGGGTCAAAATCAAAATTTATAGGTCAAACCCATTAAAATACAATTTTAAAACCATTTTAAAATTCAATTCAAGAACCTTTTGGAAATTGCAATTTAACCCAGGTTTAGAATTAATAATAGGGCCTTCCAATTTTCAAAATTGCAAGCATGCACTTTCTTTTAAAATTACAACTTGACCCCTTTCATAATCTTGCAAGCGGGGGCCTGCAATTTCATAAATTGTAACTGAGGTCCCCGCCTCCAAATCGCCAGAACATCACTGAAAACCCTAACCTTTTCCTTTTTTATTTTTTTCTTTTATCATCTCCCTTGGCGGCAGCGTCGTTGGTCCATCATCACCTCTGATTTTCAAGGGTCGGGGACGATCATAGCCCCTGCACTTTTTCTGCCAGAAGCCGCTACTAAAACCAGCGACGGCTTCCTACCGCTAGAGTAGCAGACGCCGCTGCGTAGTGTAGCGGCGTCTGCTGCCACTGCCAGCAGCACACAGTCACCACAGGCTGGCGGCATTTCATTGTTGCCTGCCACCAGTCCGATCCATCTCCAATTTTTTTTTTTTTTTTTTTTTTTTTTTTTTTTTTTTTTTTTTAAAATAAATTTTTTTTTTTTTTTTTTTTTTTTTTTTTTGTCTTCTTCAAAATCAAATTTTGAATATATAAAAAAGAATTATTCTCATAATTGCTAGATTCAAGAATCAACATGGATAGATCAACTTTTGATTTCAATAACATGTAAATCAATTTCTAACAAACACAAAGTAAAATATGTTATCAGTGTTGGGAATCTACTTATCATGCGCCGTGAAAAATAAAACAAATTTCAATTTACACCAGGATTCATCTTTGTATTTAGATAAAAATTGTGATAGAAATTATACATTTTTCTAGATCTGTAAACTTCTTTGTTATTCTTTCTTTCTAACAATCTTGATTCATTATCCTCAGTTGTCAAATTGTCCAGCCTCCTACGGTGATCCACACGGAGTACAAGATTGTAGGATTAAGATTTTCTTCTTATGCTAGCAAGAGTGATTTCTCTACAGATTTTGAAAATCCTAGTCATATTTATATAAGCCCGAACGGGCTTGGCCTACCCGGTCCAACATTTAATTAAATCCAGTCCATGAATCAATTAATCAAATTAATTAACTCAGGCCTATAAATAAGCAACTCAATTAATTAATTTATCTAACACTTGTTAAATTAATTAATTAACAGATCACAATCTTCCAGTTCTCCTTTTGTGTGCGACCCATTAGGTTCCCAATCATGATACCTAACGACATGAAATATTATTTTAATCTAATCAAAATTGATAAATTGAAATACCCTTTTAATTTATCACCAATTTACACTTGTCGTTCCAGATTGACATCTAGCAATGTGTTAGGGCAATACATGTGACGAAAAATATCACGTGGTATGACAAAACCAAACTCATTCATTTATCGTGAACTGCAATCCTTTTGTCAATATGATTCGATCAATTACGAGATATGAAATTGTGTTAATCTCAATTATCGATCATATTTTTCACTTTACTATTATGTCAATATAAGTCGAAAACTTCTTTTCGACTTATGAGTACACATTTGCCAAGGATTTCGTTATCGACTTAATTGAATGAAATGTAGATCATAATCTCTTATTATCTAAGAGTGACGAATCCTCTATTGGTCATTCACAACCTTCATACGATTCTTGACATATCCGAATGATGTTGTACTAGTGGCCCTTGGCAGAGCAACATCCAATACCGTCAAAGCATGACTGTCCTCATATAAGGTACTATGACGACCTCACATCAAAGGACCAATCCCACTACCGAACGTTAGAGATTTACCACTGACACTTAGATAGTTATCCATGTGGAATCTCTCTGGGGGTCTCCAATATTTTGTTCTATAACAAAATATCCATATGTTCATCTAAGTGTCACCACACTTTAGCTTGTGAGATCAGCTACTTACTTCACAAGTAAGAAATATCACATGTGATGGTCTATCTGTAATAATGATATCTGTATCTCGTTATTACTTACAATCACGGATGATTTAAGATTCAATTATATGTAATTTGTATCCGACAATCACAACTCCTTGTGATTAAAAAATTACTAAGATTTGAATCTATGAACTCTATTATTTAATTCAATTGATTATTAATTAATTAAATAATAGATTTGCCATAAATTGCATCAACTATATATTAAAAGGTATTTATGTCCAAAGTCGATTGGACCTAGGGTATAACACTTACATATGGAGTAAACTCAACAATCTTTCCCTTACACATCAGCCTTTGGTGGGAGAAAATTCGTATCTCCCATGGACTACTGAGTCGAGACTTGATGATAATCAGGCATTGATACTAGTGTTGGGTAGTATTTGGTATTCTCAATCCTAAAAACTAATTCAAGAGGTGATGCTTTCCCTCACACTTATAAAGTAACCATTAGTTCCTTCCACAACCGATGTGGGATAACCTCAACATAACGTGATCCATTTCACCAGAATAAATGATGAAGTTTGATAATTGACTGAGTTAACATAAAAGAGAGAATAAATTGCCACTACATTTTCTTTTAGCAGCACCACTGTTTAAATTTCATGACAAGTTCTCAATCTTGCTCATTACTATACTTATGGCTTCAAATTTTCATATCATCCATATCATTTGCCTTCCATGAATTAGAAAATTTTAGACATTATGGTGATTTCCATCCAAAAAGTAGTATAAAAAGACTTATTTGTCCCTCATAATATAAAATTCTCAATAAAATACAAATAAAAAAATAGCATATAAAAAATGGAATGTATTATTTGCTAATTATTTCAAAGCACGTTAACAAAATATGTGTAGAAACTATCATATGTTAAATTTCATCGAAGATTGAAGTAAACAATTCGACTAAAAAATGGTTGGGACATTTGTACAACAAAAAACGAAGAATGAGGAAATTTATTATAATTAAAAAGATAGGCAACTGAAAGATATTATGGTGTCAATATAGCAACTCTTAACTTAATTACCTGTGCATTTATTATACAAAAATGACCATAAGCTAGCCGAACTCAGTTAACTACAAGTGTTATTTTACGACCTAATTTGGTTTTGACACCTCTACGAAGCTTCTACATCCCATGAGTATTAAACAAGCTCATTAGGATTCACCCTTCCAAAGAGTTTCAACCGAGCTCAATTAGTCAAGATGTTGTGATTATGTTGTTCAAAACCAACAACAATTAAAAAAAAAAAAAGGTGGTCCATGCGACGGCATGGCATATGGTACAATTTTTTGACCATTGGAGGTCGGTTTTTGGCCGTTACAAGTTTGAATTTGGTGACTTTTGACTTATATTTTGGCACCATTTCGTGTATGTGGTGCATGCCTCTAAATATTGGATCCATGTTGAAGGCTAAACACATCAAAAACATTAAAGATTCCATATTACTCCACAATCAAAGATCAAAATTTGTTCATTCATGTTCATATTCATATTCAACCCTTCTGTTCTTCAAGTTTTCAAGGATTTTCACTTGTACTTCGGTGATTAGTTCTTGTTAGGGCTTGTTATAATCCTACTATCCATTTGCCATCAACTTTCGAAGCATCCCAAATCAATAGGAAAAGGGGCAAATATCGTTTGAGGACAACGATATCGTGTTCAAGCCATTCGTTGATACAAGTTCTTGATTATCTTGTTCTTGGCATTGCCGGTTCATGCTTCGTGATTTCTACTCCAACCCAGTGAAATTTTTACAACAATATCAAACGATATTTCTGTGATGGAAAGCGAAAAATGGTGGCGACAATCAAAATCATGAATCAAGACTTGGTGCGATTAGATCGGTTCGATGGAACGAACTACACTTGATGGAAAGACAAATTTAAGTTTCCTCTCATTGCATTGAAGATCTTCTACATCCTAGATCCGAATCTTGCACCACTACCGGAATTGACGAATGGAAAAACCAAAGCGATGAGAAATGAAAGACAAAAGCGCCAAGAAGATGAGTTAATATGCCGTGGTCACATTCTCAACGCATTATCGGATCGTTTGTATGACTTATATACAAACACAACTTCGGCAAAAGAAATTTGGTATGCGATCGAAAGTAAGTACAAAGCGGAAGAAGAAAGTACAAAGAAATTTTTAATTTCTAAGTACTTCGATTTTAAATTTTTAGAGAATATTCTCATTCTTCCCCAAATACATGAAATGTAAGTAATTGTCAATAAGTTGAAGGCAGTGAAAATTGAAATACCGAAGACCTTTCAAGTGGAGGCTATAATTGCCAAACTTCCCGGAACTTGAAAATGATATCGAAAGAAGATAATGCACAATTCCAAAGATTATTCTTTGGAATAACTACAAAAACATCTTTGGATTGAGGAAGAGTCGAGAATGTGTGATAAAAGTAATTCTCATGAGGGCACTTACAAAGTAAATGCTGTAGAAAAATCTGAACCGTCAACAAAATTCAACAAAATGAAGTCTTCGAGGAACGTTAATAAGTTCAAGAGGAAGACCAAAGGAGGATGCTTTGTTTGTGGGAAATTTGGACACTACGCAAAAGATTGTAGACACCGGAAACACAACAACTCCAAGGGTAAAGTGAATTCCATCCAAGAAGATAAGATTGTGGCCACCGTGAGGAAAATAAATGCAATTAAAGGAAATGTTCCTAGCTGGTGGTATGATACTTGTGCCACGGTGTATGTATCATATGATAAATCTTTGTTCAAAACATACAATGAAGTGGATGGAGACCAAGAAATCCAAATGGGTAACGAGGTGCGGTCCAAAGTAATTGAAAAAAGGAGGTGTAGAAATTATCTTTACTTCTTGGAAAAATGTTACTCTCACAAATGTACTACATGTTCCGGATATGAATTGGAACTTAGTGAGTGGAAATATTTTGGGAAAACTGGACATTAAAAGTGTCTTTAAGTCCTGTAAACTTGTATTATCACTTAACGGGAAATTTGTGGGATAGTCATGTGAAGGAATGATCAAACTTTGTACTATTGACAATGAAATAAATAAAGTTGATTTTGCTTACATGATTGATTTATTTTCTTTATGGCATACTAGATTAGGTCACATAGGTAAAAGTACCATGAAACGCATGATAAATTGTGACTTAATTTCATATGATGAAAATGATGCCATTAAGTACAAAACATGTGCAAAAACAAGAATGGTTAAAAAGCCTTATCAAAGCGTTAAAAGGACTTCTAACATATTAGAATTAATTCATTTCGATATATGTGAACTGAATGGCATGTTAACAAGAGGTGAAAATAGATATTTCATAACATTTATTGATGATTGCTCAAGATATACCAATGTTTATTTGATGAAATATAAACATGAGGCATTTGAGTTGTTTAAGACTAATAAGAACGAAGTTGAAAATCACTTAAATAAGAAAATAAAGACCTTAAGAAGTGATAGAGGTGGTGAATACTTTTTTAGTGAATTTAATTTATATTGTGAACAACAAGGCATAATTCACCAATGTTCTGCACCTAGGACACCTCGAACAAAACGGTTTGGCTGAAAAAAAGAATAGAACTTTAGTAGAAATGATTGATGCCAAGCTTATATATGCTAAGTTACCATTTAATTTATGGGGTGAAGTTTTATTAAGTGCACGTAGGATACTTAATTGGATTCCTTCTAAACATACAAAGGTTTCTTCTTATGAATTGTGGAGAGGAAGAAAACCGAACATTGGATACTTCAAAGTGTAGGAGTGTCTTGCTTATTGCAAGAACACAAATCTAATAGGACCAAATTGGTTCCAAGAGGCATTAAATGTGTTTTTTTTTTTTGGATATGCTAATAATAGCAAATCTTATAGATTGCTAAACTTGGAGACCAGTATGATTATCGAACCAAGTGATATAGAGTTATTTGAAGATTTGTTATCATCGGATAATGAATTGAAGGAAAATATTGAAAACATTCCTAGCTCATGTGGAACACATGATGAAATGTCTTCTAAAGATGTTGATGAGTCTAGTGAACCACCAAGAAGCAAGAGAACTCGAGTTGAGAAGTCTTTGGGACCGGATGAAATTGATTTTCAACTTACCTCCTTTTACTTAGTAGAAGGAAATGAGTTGAATGTTGTAAGAACAATTCCTTTTATTCTACAAGTGGAAATCGACCCTAAAACCTATAAAGAAGCTATGGCTTCTCGTGATAGCATTTTTTGACAAGATGCAATTAAATATGAAATGTATTCGATAATGTCTAATAAAACTTGGAAACTTGTCGATTTACCACCAGGATCCAAACCTATTGGATGTAAATGGGTATTTAGGAGGAAATATAATATTGATAGCTCTCTAAATACTTTCAAGGCTAGATTAGTAGCTAAATGATATCAACAAAAGGAAGAATCGACTATTTTGACACCTATGCATCGGTAGGTAGAATAACATTGATTAGGATATTATTCGCATTGACTTCAATATATGACTTGCATGTTCATCAAATGGATGTCAAGACGGCATTCTTAAATGGGGATCTCAATGAGGAGGTCTACATGGAGCAACCCGAAGGGTTCTTTCTACTTGGAAATGAACTTAAGGTATGCAAGTAAGTAAAATCTTTATATTGTTTGAAGCAGGCACCTAAGAAATGACATAAGAAGTTTGACTTAGCTATAACATCATTCCGATTTAAACATAATAGCGTAGATAGATGTTTATATTCTAAAGTGTATGATGATTATATGACATTTTTATGTTTATATGTTGACGACATGTTGATTATGAATAATCACATGGATGGTATAGAAGAAACAAAGAGATTTCTATCTTCCACATTCAAAATGAAGGATCTTGGTCAAATGGATACCATTTTAGGTATTAAAGTCACAAAGACTAGTGGGAGTTATCACCTAAGTCAATCACATTATATTGAGAATGCTATAAACAAGTTCAAACACTTGAAAATAAAAGAATATAGTACCCTAATTGATATAAGTTCAAAACTTGTAAAGAATGATGGAAGGGCGGTTGCTCAATTGGAATATGCTAGTGCTATAGGAAGTCTTATGTATGCAGTTCAATGCACAAGATTGGACATAGCCTATGCAATAAGCAAACTTAGTAGGCTTACTAGCAATCCAAGTGATGAACATAGGAAGGCCATTGGAAGAGTTCTTGGATATTTAAAGAAAACCAAGAACTTAGGCCTTCAATATGCCAAGTTTTCGGTGGTATTAGAAGGACTTACTGATGCTAGTTGGATATCTAGCACGAGTGAAAGTAAATCCACCTCAGGTTGGGTGTTCACTCTAGGAGAAAGTGTTGTTTCTTAGAAATCAAAGAAACAAACATGCGTAACACACTTTACTATGGAATTAGAATTCTTAGCTCTATCGGATACTAGGAAAAAGGCTGAATGGCCAAAAGATCTCTTCTATGAGATACCTTTGGGATCGAAGAATATTTCTTCAATACCTATCATGTATGATGGTCAAGCCACATTAGCAAAAGCATATAATGAGATATACAACGGAAAGTCTAGACATATGAGTCTTAGACATGACTATATAAGGAAATTAATCAAGGATGGAACAATTTTCCTAAGTTATGTAAGGTCAATTGAGAATCTGGCGGATCCTTTGACTAAACCTCTAAACAGAGATTTAGTGAAATCTATTTCGAGTAGGATGAGGTTGAAACTTCTTAACTAAAAAGTTTACCAATGATAGCAACCCTACCTGTCATTACTCAAAAGGTAATTTATGAGTTTAAAGGGTAACAACAAGTCATTCGATATATGAATAGTTGCAACATTATTAAAATCCACAATAATCCTACCCTAATTAAAATAATGCTGGTTGTTACTGAAATGAGGGTTGAGTTTTAAGCTCTTAATGAAGTTTAGTGCTAAAACACAAGTACCTCTAAAGTTAACAAAGGTACTGGAAGAACTTTACCTAAACAATCTTCAAGGTGGTGCCACCTTAATAGAGAGTCAGAGTTTCTCTTTTAAAAGATTTTTGAAAAGGATAAGTGCAAGGCCATAAAAACGTTAAGCGAGTTATGAGGAACTTGAGAACACGTGGTACTCGTGTGTGTGTTCTAACCAGTATTGTCATATGGAATAACTAGTTCAAAACTACCGCTACCTTTGATTCCAACTGAACTTTGTTTGAATTACACTATGGTTAAATTCAAATCGAAAGATATCTAATCCTTATGGATGAGTATCATATACTATGAATATGAGACTCTTTAATTTTGAATAAGTAGGGGATTGTTGTGATTATGTTGTTCAAAACCAACAATTTAAAAAAAAAAAATGGTCCTCGCATGGCCATATGCCGAGACCATTTGGCCTCGGTATGGGTGAACCATGCGGTTGCATGGTACAATTTTTTGACCGTTTGAGGTCGAT
This sequence comes from Olea europaea var. sylvestris, assembly GCF_002742605.1. Taxonomy (NCBI): domain Eukaryota; kingdom Viridiplantae; phylum Streptophyta; class Magnoliopsida; order Lamiales; family Oleaceae; genus Olea; species Olea europaea. The sequence continues at coordinate 345,863 of NW_019263103.1, forward strand.
TTTTGGGCGTTACAAGTTTGAATTTGGTGACTTTTGACTTATATTTTGGCGCCATTCGTGTATGTGGTGTATGCTTATAAATGTTGGATCCATGTTGAAGGCTAAAAACATAAAAAACATTAGAGATTCCATATTACTCCACAATCAAAGATTAATTTTTTTTTATTCATATTCATATTCAACCCTTGTGTTCTTCAAGTTTTCAAGGATTTTCACTTGTGTTTTGGTGATTAATTATTGTTAAGGCTTGTTATAATCCTACAAACATTTGCCATCAACCTTCGAAGCATTTCAAATCAATAGGAGAAGGGGCAAATATTGTTTGATGAAAATGATATCGTGTTCAAGCCATTCGTTGATATAAATTCGTGATTATCTTGTTCTTGGCGTTGCCGGTTCTTGTTTCGTGATTTCTACTCCAACCCGATGAAGTTTTACAACAATAAGCTCAATGTCCCCACTATCATTTACGTCACATTACATGAGATCAATGTGACGTAAGTATTGTAAATGAATAGCATTATTCTATTGCAAATATCAAGTCCAAGTGCAAAGAAATCGAGTCCAATAATAAGTAGATCAATCACTTGCCTCTGTGCTCGTGTGGTGGGAGTGGTAAGTAGAAATAATTTGATGGATGTTTTTCAGTGTCTACATTTGAAAAGTTTGGTAGGAATAGTAAATTGAATTATTGTAGCTGAAGATTTTTCAGTAGTGGCCGACAGAAGTGAGGGCACTGGAAAGTGGGAAAGTTTAATCTTGCTTCTTTGGGTTTTGGCTGATATGTTATGTGAATATGAAAGAATAGCATGATTTGGCTGATATTTTATTTTATTTTTACTTGGTACTAATGAACAAGATTAAAGAAATATGGAAAGTAAAATTTGGTATTAATTCTCAAGTACATTAAAAATGTTTATAGATTCTAAACTTACTTTTAAACTTTCTTTGTTCTCAAAATACTGTTCTTTTTTTTTTTAATTTATTTTTTCACATCTTTCGTACTTCAGCTAGGAATTTTTCGGTTCAGGGACTGGAGAGAGAGGGCCAAAATTAGTTTGATTTTTTCGCAATGCATCTTTTTCATTGAAAAACCATTAAGCAAAGAATTTAAAGGAATAAAAGATGTTTGCTTGAAATGAGTTTAATAATAATTTTTAATTCTCATGTTATTGTAACATCTTTTTGGATTATTCCCGGACTATTTTCTTCTTTCATCCATGTACATTCTTGGTATGCATATCGAAATAGTAATGGTAAATTTGAAACACAACTTTTAGATAGAAAACCTTTAAATAGAAAGAAAGTTCAAATCAATAAGCCAACGATGGTTACTAGAACTTTATTTTTTATCTTTTAATTTTCATTTTTTGTCACATCTTTCGATTTATATTTGGGCTATGCTTTTTCTTGTCAACATAGGTTCTTAGTTCCGTATTGAAGTATTAATGACAAACTTCGCAATGCATATTTCTAAATGAAAATAAAGACAAATTTAAAATAACGAGTCAAAAATGGCTACAAAAATGGATGTACAATTTAATTTTTTTTATCTTTTATTCTTATTATAATGTAACATTTTTCGACTTATCTTCTGGCTATACTAACTCAACTGGGTATGTTATGGGTACCATTTTCAGTTATTCATAGCAAACTTTGCAACGCATCTTTCGATTAAAAATTGTTAAATGACGATTTTCAAATAATAAATCAAAGATGATTACTTGAATTGAATTTAATAATTCGACTCTATTTCAAATTTTCAACACAAGTTCAACTAAAATTCAATTTAACTCCTCTCACTCATATGATTAAATATAAAAATATAATGATATTCGATCCATGAGTAATTTTCTAGGGGGAAAAAAGACACCTAAGGGTGGCAGGATTCCCAAGCCCATTCATCCATCCTGCTTTTACCCTTAAATAAAATTTTTAGGAGACATGATAAAAAGTTGATGAAACGTGGTTGAAAATTTTTAAATCTCATAAAATATGTGGTTAAAATTATTTATATTTTTGACTAGTAATTTTAATTTGAATTTAATGTGCACTAATAAGTGTATTTTATACATGTATTTGAGCCTTTAAGTTTTACAATTTATTTGTTATTTTGACGAACTGTGGTTTAACTCTAAGTGTGTTGTGTTTGTTAGGTACAAATCGACATAAATGATAGAATGGAGAAAAATGAAGAAATAAGCACTGAATATTGCAAGAAAACTAAAGTTCAGGGATTGAAGTGCCGATAATTAAAAGATGGATCGGACAGAAGAACGAATATTTGAGAGTGCTAAGACTCAATTGAACGTGAATCGACGTCAATGAGATGAAAAACAATTGAAGAAGACCAAAACGCACTTGTGGAAAACTTCAGGGACCAATTTGTAAAAAGTGGCACCCAAGTCATAGCCAGGCACGTGCTTTGGTTCTGCATTTCAGGCACTAAAACGCACTTGTGGAAAACTTCAGGGACCAATTTGTAAAAAGTGGCACCCAAGTCATAGCCAGGCACGTGCTTTGGTTCTGCATTTCAGGCACTAAAACGCACTTGTGGAAAACTTCAGGGACCAATTTGTAAAAAGTGGCACCCAAGTCATAGCCAGGCACGTGCTTTGGTTCTGCATTTCAGGCACTAAAACGCACTTGTGGAAAACTTCAGGGAACAATTTGTAAAAACTGACCCCCAAGTCATATCCAGGCACGTGCCTGGTTCAGCGTTTTAGGCACATGCCTTACCCTTTCCATGAGCCGTCAGATGCTCACATTGCCCTTAAAGGGGTGCCCTTCACATGACACTAGGCGTGCACCTAGTTCATTCTCGAGGTAAAAGGATCTTTCATTTTCTCATTTTGGAATGTATGGAATGGTATCTTTAGCATCTCATATAACCTAGGCAAGGTCCAGAACGTGAATAACAATTATTTTGTTATTGAAGTGATGTCCAACAAGAGCTTTACCGAGAATTAACACAAGATATTGAAGATTTAAGGCTCAAATTGAGGAAAAGTGCAAGAAATTTATTTCTCAAGCTTCTACATCTTTTCTTTGAATTGGGTAATATGTTTTCTTAACTTCTTGTATAATTTAGATACAATTATGTTAGGCTAAAGTTATCTTGGGTATTCAATGAATAATGAAACTTTTGAGTTATATTTTTTAATTCAAGATTTGTCGTATTTTAATTATTTCTTATGTTTGTGATTATTTATGTAAGAATATTGTGTTATTTGATTGCTTAGCTATCAATTAGATAACTTGTTGCTTATTTGTAGTACTAAAATATCGTGTGTAGAATGCTTGCTTTGCATATGAACCGGACTACAAATGGAGTTGGGTTATACCTAATATATGTTTGGTTTATCTTGAAAAAGAAGATTAAATAACATAAGATTATTGATTTTCACAAACACTTGAACAACACTAAAATACGAAATTCGAAAATTAGAAATAAATGCCGATAGGTGGATTTTGAATCCAATTCACACACTTCATAATTTGATAAAACCGATCTTTTATATCACTAGTAGCTTAATTTAGGATAATTATAAAAAGAATCATCTATTTTGTGTGACAAACATCAAATTTAATACAAACTAGTAATATATAGTTAATAATTATTCCTTGTAGGATGCTATCTCAACTCATCACATTATTACTTACCAACGATCCTATACACTTATGGGTTTTGTACGAACAAATTTTTGGCACCATCACCAGAGAGTAAATTTTTTTAATTATAGTTTATTAGCTTATATTAGATTCAATTGTATTTTGTTTTAGGTTATTTATCGCTCTACGTAATTTCTCTTATACTTTTTTTTTCGTCCTTCTCAAGCGATCACAGACTTATGCAAGATTCTGGAGAGATCAAGCTCACACTATTAGATTTCGAGATTGAAAGAACCTTTTTAACTAAGCAAAAGAAAATATAAAATGGCTAGATAAATGGTTGATAATCAAAATCTTAATTAGAATCAGGTCCAAGATCCACTTCAACTGTTGCAACCATTTCAGCCACCGATGAAATCCATATATTGGTTGGGAATTATATGAATCTAGTGTCCACACTTGTGCGACCCATTATCCTCCACCCTGCTTTTGGAAAAGATAACTTTTGCCTTTGATCTGATGTTATCAACCTCTTTTAGAATTATCAAGACATCGGGTTCTTTAGAAGAGCTACAGAAAATCCACATGAGCATATAAGAGTTTTTTTGATGTTGTATGAAGTTATTAGTCATGAATGGATTTCAGCAAATACTTTTCAAATGCATTTATTTCCTCATACCTTAAAGGATGGAGCAAGAGAATGGCTCTACTCATTACTTGTTGGGAGCATTCTGCTGTGGAATGATATAGTGTAAAAGTTCACGATGAAATTCTTCCTCCAATCTCAAGTCCATTAAATCTAGAATGAAGCCCATGCATTTAAGTAAAAGGAACTCAAGAGCTATCTAGATGCATGAGAAATGTTCAATGTTCAAGGACTTGTTTAGTAAATGTCAGGATCTAGAAATTTATAATCAAGCTGATGTGAATCCAGATAGCTAGATCGCTATTAAACCCACAAAAAATAACACAAACCCCAAGAAAGCCAGAAAAACCAAAGTTTATGGAATTTGACCCAAAAATTAGTGAACCAAACAACCAATACAATCACACAATTAAAGAAATCAAACCTAGAATTTAAAGATGGACCCGAAGGATTAAATGAACCCTAGAAAATAATTGAAAAAAAAAGGAATAAATTCTAAAAATCCTAATTTTAATGGTAAACACGTCCAACATTGCATGAAATATGGAAAGAAAATAATTCTAGTGGAAATAGGTAATTCACGCATAAAAGGAAAGTTTCCCCCTAAAGTAGTGTCATGTGGCCGCATGGCAAAAATCCATGTAGTTGCATGGTTCAAATCCTAATCGCCTGCTAGTCCCCTGCCTCATGCCATGCGGTTGCATGGCTGTCCGGTTGGCTCTCCCATTGTAGCTGCCCGGTTCATTTTGATTCTCTTGCTTTTGACCTTCATCTCCAACAGCAATCTTGGCCCTTGGCTTGCCAACCTCACTCCTTTGAACTCCGTTCCTCGAACACACATTTGTATAACTTTGTTGGCCCGAACTAAGCTCAATTCTCGTCCCGATGCCTCAATTCACAATCAGTGAACTCTCGACCAACTTTGGCCTAACCAAGATCACATCACAGGCTCAGATATACACTTCTATTATGGATTATACCAAGAATACAAAAATATGATAGATATTTTAGCAGGTAGATCAGTAATGGAAAAAGATATTGATAAGGCTCATGAGCTATATGAGAGTATAGTAAAGAATTAATTTATGCAGCCAATCGACAGGAGCACTACGAGGAAATCTGTAGGTAAATATAATGTCAATGGAGTAATTGTAATAGCAAAGAAAATAGAGGTGCTGGCAAAGAAATTAGATGATATATCTCGATTTGTGAATATGGTACACTAGTCGACACCAGTTTGCATAGGTTGTGGGACAAATCATATTGCTGCCAGTTTTCCTTTAGTATCCACTCATATGATTCGGCCTATAAAGGTCAGCTATTCCAAAACTCACAGGGGCAGCAAAACAGCACTCGCTCAAACACATATAATTAGTTGGAAAAATCATCATAACTTCTCGTGGGCAAATAATTAGAGCAAGAAAAATCTAGTTCAGAGCACCTCGCTAGGATTTCAGTGGGAATAAAGGTCAACTTTGGAGGACCTACTTGTTAAGTATATTAACAAAACTGAGATTCGAATCCAGAATTATTAGGCCTCTATCCAAAAACCTAGAAAATTAGGTGGGCCAAGTCACAGCAACATTATCCAACAGACCATAGGGTGCCTTGCCTAGTGACATAGAGAAAAATCCACGAAAATAGGTATAGCTATTAGAGCTATAGAGAGTGATGTGGACTGCACACCATCTATCAAATTTGCTCCATGTAAAAGAACTTGTGTCCTATCTATTCCATTTCTCTAAAGGCTATAACCCCAGCCAAAAAAAGAATAGGTTCAGGCCATTACAACTAGGAGTGGAATTCAATCGCCAAAGATCAGCACAAGAAGGAAAGGGATCAAGAATAATCAAGTACTTACCATTGGCGAGGAAGATGTCGATCAATCTGAAGAATCAATAGAGATGAATCAAGTTAAGGCAACCATTCTAGTCAACATACTTACACCTCTAGTTCTATTTCCTCAAAGTTTGTAGAACATCAAGCTGAAAATTTGCTAGAAATCCTTAAAAAGCTACGAATCAACATTCCTTTCATTTGTAAAATCTTGCAAATTCCAAACTATTTCAAGTTTCTAAAAGAGATGTTGACTAAAAAGAGAAAGCTACCTAAACATGAGACAGTTACATTATCTGAAGGGTGCAATGCAATCCTCCAACATAAGCTCCCACCGAAGATAAAAGATCTAGGTAATTTCATTCTACCTTGCTCTATAGGAGATTTACGTAACAGTAGAGCAAGTAGTAAATTGATGCCCTTAAACATTTATAGAAAACTAGGATTGTTGGAGCCAAAAGAGATATCAATCATGCTACAACTGATTGATAGGTCGATAAAAGACCCATGGAGAGAAATTGAAGACATGATCATCAAAGCTGGAAATTTCATCTTCCCTTCTGATTTCGTAGATCTTGACATTGGAGAGAATTGAGATATACCAATGATCTTAAGAAGACCATTCCTAGCAACTAGTCGAGCTTTGTTGGACTTTGAAATGTGTGAGATGATCCTAGAAGTGGAAGACAAGCAAAAAACCTTCACCATGAACACTCTACTCAAGCAACCACTCTACCTCGACGAGTGTAATGTTATCGAAACTGGAACTTGATAATTGTATTTTGTACACTTATTTGGACATTTATGTTTGAGCATTTATTGGTTATATTGATGAATTATGACTTATATGTACAGTGTTTATTGGTACAAATCGACATAAGATGGTGAAATTAGAGAAAAATGAAAAAAAGAGGACTAAATTACAAGAAGTTAAAGCTCAGGGATTGAAGTGAAAATAATCAAAAGATGGATAAGACTGAAGAATGAACATTCGAGAGTACTAGGACTCAATTGAATACGAATAGCCATCGACGGGATAAAAAAAAAATTGAAGACCAAACGTACTTCAGGGACCAATTGTAAAAATTGGCTGCAAAGTCTCAGCTAACGCATGCTTGGTTTTGCAGGTCAGGCACATGTTGATCCCTTCCTATGAGTTGTTAGAAGCGTAAATTATCCTTAAAGTCACGTGCCCTATATGACACTAAGCACGCGTCTAGTTCGTTCCTGAGGCAAAAAATTTCTTCCATTTTCTCGTTTTTAATGTTATGGAATGGTATCTTTAGCATCTTATATAACCTTGGCAAGGTCCAAAACATGAATAACAATTATTCTATCATTGAAGTTACGCTGAGCAAGACCTTTTGAGAGATTTAACATAATGAGTTGAAGATTTAAGCCTCAAATCGAAGGAAAAATGTTAGAAGTTGATTTCTCAAGCATCTACATCTATTCATTGAATTGGGTGATTTCTTTTCTCAACATCTTGTGTAATTTAGATATAATCATGTTGGGCTTAACTTCTCATGTATTCAATGAATGATGAAACATTTTGAGTTATATTTTTAATTCAAGACTTATCATATTTTAATTATTTCTTGCATTTTGATTAAATATACATGAATATTGTGTTATTTAATTGCTTAGCTACAAGTAGAATACTACATATTTGACATGCAGATACTAGGTATAGGAAATATATTTAGAACGTGTGTAATTGTGTGATTGAATGCTTGTGTTGCTTATGAATTCGAATTAGAAATATGGTCGGGTCATGCTTAAGATATGTTATGTTTGGCTTGGAATAGAAGATTAGACAATATAGGATTATTGAATGTCACGAACACTTAGAGAACACTACATTACGAAATTCGAGAGTTAGAAATAAATGATAATCGGTGGATTCTGAATAGCTGATACGCGCATTTCATAATACGATAAAAGCTAATCTTTTATATTATTAGTAGCTTTATTTAGGATCATTAAAAATAATCAACTTTTTTGTGCAACACAACAAATTTTATACAATTAGTAATCTATAGTTAACAATTATTTGTCATGGAATGATACCTTAGCTCATCACATTATTACTTGTCAACGATCCCGTACGCATGCTAGTTTTCTCCAAACATACACTTCTACCATCAAATTGATCCATTTCACCATAATAATTATGATATTTGATAATTGGTTAACTATCTTAATTAACTCAAAGTGTAAGTAAATTGTCACCACAATTTCTCTTAGTTGCACGACTTTTTATTTTCATTACAAGCACCCAATCTTTGCTTTTTATAGCGCTTATGTTTTAAATGTTTTTCATAACGTTTTTATCATCAACATTTCATTAATTATAAAATCTTATTCTTTATGATGATTTATATCCATAAAGTGGTGTAAGAAGACTTATTTATCCTTCATAGTTTATAAAAATATAGCAATTAGAAAAGAATGGGGATTTTTACTATAATTAAAAAGTGGTGCAACCAGAAAATAATTTAATGTCAATGTAGCCACTCTTAACTGAATTACCTGTGTACGAAATGGCCAAAGCGTAAACCTTTCCCGCTCCTCCCTACCATAAACTAGCCAAATTCAACCAACTAGCCATTGTGATTTTACACCCTAATTAGGTTTTGACTAGTCTAAGATTTCCACATCCCTTTAGTTTTAAACACCGTCAGTTGGATTTTACCCTTGCAAAGAGTTTTTTTTAGCCGAGCTTGATTAGTCTAGTTGATAAATTCTATTATCCAGTTGATTTTATAGGGGTGTTTGATCTACCTGTCTGCCAGCTATTGTAATGGCTTTTGCTTCTTCCAAATCTAATTTCTTGAAAAGAGAGAAAGGGATTAAGTTAATGTTTACTTCTTTAAGTCACACAATGCTTTATCTATATATTTGTTACACAATGCTTTATCTATATATTTGCTACCAATACTGCAAGGCTTCTGTAAATGGTAAGTTTTTAAATAGCTTCTTGAACATATCTAAAAACATTCCGAACTACTTATCAAGCTTGAACTTCTACCGTCACCGTTGGAATGGAATCGGACATACATAATCTTTGACAGGAATGGTTGCTCTAACCCGTCGATTGTCTGAAAGACTCCATTTGATTTTCTTTTGTGGTTTTGTTAGACTGATCCACTTGTTCCTCACCTTAGGCACCTTTTTTGTAATAATAGCAAGCTGTTTCATGTGTAATTCTTGTAACTGACCTCCACTACATAAATTGATGGCCTTTACCTATTCTCTAGAATTTATCTCTGTGTTGTTAGGCAAGGTCCCTTGGGTTGTACTTGATAAAGTGGCTATTATCTTTCCCATTGCTGCTCTAAAGTCTAGATAGATGCGTGCTGGTTTTAAAAATTAGTCTCAGTCTTCATGATATATTGAGTGAGCAAGTGTTCCGAAAAGGACTTTTTATCTTGAGGTTGTTGTTGATGCTAGAAACATGGTGGTCTACTTTTCATAATTATCTCATTGTCACTGTCCTTGATTGTTGGTCCACAAAAAATTAGGATTATTCCTCCACGAAAAATTGGCTCTCACCCTAATCAAATCCTCCAAGAAATTGAAAACATATTTTCAGGCTCATGACATTGAGATATTAACCCATTTTTCGTTGAAGCAAGTTCTACATGAACCCAACGCTATCAGAAGGCTAAAAAATGGGCAAGTAAGCTCATCTAGTTTGATATCGTTTCTGACCTAAATCTACTATCAGGGATCCAGCACTGGCTGGATTTTTTTTTTCCTCCAATTTTACCTGGGAAACTCTAATTACCATGGATTTAGAGATTTTGCAGTCTTCGGAATAGAGGCCATATAAATTGGTTTTTGATGGCTAGTTCAAAGAGTCACGATTAGAATGGGATAGTCTTAGTAAGCTCGAATGGACATCACCCGATCTGCACACTAAAGTTCAGCTTCCGTGCTTCGAACAACTTAGAAGAGTATGAGGTACTAATCATCGGGCTTAACTTGCCAAAAGAGATCCAATAAAAAGAAAAACAAGTCAATAACAAATCTTAGCTCGTCGTAAACTAGGTGAATGGTAGCTTCATCGATAAGGACGTGAGCAAGGCTGCATAGAAAATTATTGAACGCAAAATCTGGCAACATATTGAACACAAAACTCGATAATAATTTGAAAATTATTTTGGCATTATTTAGAGAATGAAAGGATTAGATATCAATTATATGGTATAGATTTGGAATGAAGAAAGCGGAATTAGAATGGTCCTATTTATAGATTTTCACGTATATATTCAAACAATTGGATATTTTGATCTAAATAAATGTGGCCCATTATATCACACATTGTCATATTTAATGTTACAATTTGTACCCTATCAAAAAGCCATAACTTTTCATTATTTACATTTTCTAATAGTCATACTCATATTAAAACAACATGAATCTTTGATATGCACCATTTGCAATTGAAAAATCAGGTGCACAAATTATATTCCTTTTAGACAAATGTACATACATGAAAAGATAATAAAATTGTGATGTGTGAAAAATTTCAGATAGAATTTTGACTTATCAATACCAAGATATGCATACAAGTTTTGACTCACTGAAACATAAAAATTAGGAGGAAGCTATATAAAATGTGAGGTGTGTGGATACAAATCTCCTTGAGAGAAATTTCAGCCCCTAATTGTAACATGATTAAATTGACGTATGTCTTCCAAGATATAACACTCCTAAAATAAAAATATTATAACATTGATTTTGACAGACGAACCAATGCTTGACTGTCTTCTTCTAGAATGAAAAATATCGAATGTTACATATTGAATACAAACTCGAAAAGAATTTGAAAATTATTATTACATAATTCGGAGAAGGAAAGAATTATAAATTAATTATATGAGATTGATTTGAAGTAGATAAATGAAATTAAAAATGTCCTATTTATAGATTTCCATGTCTCTCTTTCAATGATTACATCTTTTGGCATCAATAAATGTGAATCATTAGATGACACCTTTTCATATGTAATGGAGTAGATTTCACCCTATTAAAAAGTCATGACTTTTTATCATGTACCTTTCTGAATAATCACACCCATTTTGAAACAACAAGACTATTTAATATACGTCCTTTACTATTGAATAGTCGCAACTAGTCATCTCACTAATTAAAGACTTTTACAATTCACCGGAATAAAATTTATTCCATAAATTTCAATAATTCCCTACATGAATAGAAGAAGTCGACTTAAAAAAAAAAAAGAAAAATAAAGAAAAGTACTAATAAATATAATGCCGTAGGATCGGTGGTTTTCACATTGAATCTTCCTTACTAGAAATCTATCAGGTTCACTAGGCTAATCACGTTTTGAACTACCTACCATTTTGTCAAGCCTAGAAAATAGATCAAACATATTATCTTTTATAGTAAACTTTGGTGTCGTATTATGTTCATTATTTTAGCCCCGAAACTTCTTAGTTCTGCCAATGTGCAAGAGAATCCGTTAGGTAAAATTCTCATAGAACTAGTCATATTCGAATTCATATAGGTGATAATCTATAAAGAGTAGCCACAATATTCCGCTTGTACTAACAAGATATAGTCACCATTAGAAGCTAGCTTATCCTAACTAGGGTTGGCAGCACTTATTTGCAACATAGAAATGGGGAGGAGTTAAAACTCCGAAATGCTTCTAATCAGTCAAACATAACTATTTTTCCTATTGAACCTAGTCTGTGGGATCTTCCCTTGTCCATGTTAGATGTCTATATATTAAGCCGACCAATTAATTTAGGATTTTCACCCATTTCCATCAAGGCATAGTCTATTCTCTATAGATAACCCATTTGAAAATACATCTGATAGGCTATTCATCGATAAAATAATTAGTATTGCTTAATTTGCTACCAATTGTCAAATGATACTATGACAACAATGTATATCGAGACTTACCAATACACGATATTCTGTGTCTATCTTGATTAAATCATATAAAATGCGCAAATAGTCATCAATTAGGATATTTTTTGAAAAAATTTGGGTCATCATACTTCCATCTAACTTCATATAAAACACAATTTTATCTTCCACTTTTCTAGTTGTTTGGAGGATTTCAACAAAATAACTACGCTCTCATTAGTAAAAATAAATAATAATAGATTTTGTAATATTGCTTAGGATATTCAATTTTCAACGTTGTCTATATCTTAAGTTTAAAAAGGTACTTATTATAATATATTTTATCATTTAAAATATTTCAAATTTTAATTTGAAGCAATCATCTTTGCGCTTACAAATCTTGGGATGCATCCAAACTTTATTTGAGAATATAATGAACACAACAATCCTATCCCCACAATTCTAGTAGGATTTAGCTTAGCAATAAAATATTCATTTAACAATATAAAGTTCAATCAAATCATTAATTATGTTTACCTGCTTTATTCCATCTTCAGTCACCATACATTTATTAGGGACGTCATTGTTTTATGAATGCTCAGGCATTTTCATACTTAGGACTATCAAGCTTAACAATTTTTGGTTAAGGGTCTGTCATCTTTGTATAACATTTTCATATGTACAAAGGCTTTCAAACTTTCTCTCTTCTTAGAAACTTTTTCTGATGTTTAAGTTAATTAAAAATTGTGACATATGGACAATGCTACCTGTGCAAAGTCTTATGTTGAGAATGAATTGTACGACCTCCACAATTCCTAGGTTGAATCAATTTTAAGATTGATCATCATCTCTTTCAACATTTATCATATATGTAATGACAATTCTCAACCTCATAATGCTAAACGTCTAGTTTACAATTGTTAGTAACGCGATAATGTAATATTATATCCACTTGAACAGATATTATATCACATATTTTAATCAAAATCCAGTGAGGCTTTCTATTGTCCATTTTGTTTTATTCTCTAAGCGAGATGACAATTCAAGAAACTAGCGACAATTTTCGAAATCAGAAACCAAGCATACTAGAAGTGTAATATAAATTATTCGGAGCACAAAATGAATATTAGAATATTCCAATATTTTTTTTTTGTGCTTGTGAACATGAACACATAATAGGACATTAATGGAACTCTAGTTCACTTCATGCATTCACATCGACCCTATCAAACAGGCTGCAGAAAATATTGGCATCGGTTCACACAAGAAACCAAAACAATTTGAAATTCAAAACTTTCCATGTATAATGCAAATATTAAATTATCTATTTTTCATGTAAATTTTATTGACACAAATTCAATTTCATAATAAATTCATTGATTCATACATCTTTCATGTCAGAAACTGTATATAAACAAAATATATCATACTCTAATAATTTTATTGCAATCAAATATTTTTATCACACCATATATAAATATGCATAAATGAATATGACTACTAAATACATTCTTTCATGCAAAATCTAAATTAGTAATGTGGAGAAAAACTATAGTGGCACAATGATGATTGGGCTGGAAAAATACTGATGGGCTTGTGGGCTGGATCACTTGTCACTTGAGCTGGGCTAATTGGGCTAGCCGGATTGTGATAAAAACGTGTTTTGATTAAAACCCATTTTTGTTAATAAGAACAGATGCACCAGATCTTGCCAAGTGTCACCTCTCTCACCGTTGATGATTGACCTTCCAGCTGCTTCCATATTATGTTGGCTTCTAAGGTTTGGACGGGTGACTATTCATTTTTACCTGCCCCCTTCTCTCTCGAACTCTCTGTTCTCTCTCATTTTTTTTGGTTCTTCGTTTCCTTTTGCACTCAAACAAAAGCCCCCTGTAGATTGATTGTTGTTACAGCCCATGGTAGATCTTGAGTGGTTTCATAGGGTTCGATCCTTGAGTGGATGTTCAATGTATATTCTGTGAGTTTGTTGTATGCGAAATCTTGATGTGATTTCGCCTGAGTGCCATGAACTATGAACTGTAATCTTTGGGATTTCGGTTAATATAGTGATTCCTTTCGGTGGCGGAAGCTCAAAAGGAGATTAGGGACTCCGGTTCCGAACATCTTGCCTTAGGGCGAAAATATTGTGTTCTTGCATTTTTCTTTTATGTTTCTTTCATCTTCAGTATCTTATTTCATATTTTTGTGAAACTAAACGGTTGATTTTTCTTGAACTAATCGTAACAGTGGTATCAGAGCTACTTGGCGGTGGTTCTTGGTGTCGGTGTTGGTAGATTCAAGGATTCTTGCACAAGTTCTGATGAACTCGTTATTTTTGTGAAACCCTAACAAGGTTTCTTTGGTGAGTTCGTTCCGTATTATTCGAGTTACATATACTATAGTAGCCTGTACTGTGAGATCTCTGCAACCGAGCCTTAAACCCTAGATTTGTGGCTTCTCTTGGCAATACCTATGTCCAGAAACCTCTTGAGTTGTCTGGAATCTTAGGGTTGCCTTGACTTCAGTCATCGATCTAGTTTCCCTACATGATTCTTACATATATTTCTTACACTGTACATAGCATACTGTGACTTAGGTATATGTGAACTTATATGTGTTAATTTAAGTGAACTGCCTATTCTATAGTGAATCAATTTGCTGGGTTTACTTACTGAATGATTTGAAATATATAACTTGTATTTTGTACACTCTAATTTTGTTTAGTGTGTATGATATTTGACTTCTTGCAAGTTATATATATTAGTTTAGTTGCAAGTGATCTGCCTGTACACTGCATTATCAAATTGTGTTTTGATTATGTCGACAAAAGTTGAACTAGAAATTTTTAATGGTAAAGGAGACTTTAGTCTATGGCGCCAGAAAATGCGAGCTCTTTTACTTCAACAAAAATGTGCAAAGGCCCTTGATGAGTCATGGCCTGATAATATGGAAGAAACTAAGATAACTGAACTTGATGAAATTGCATGGAGTTCTACATTCTTGCATTTGTCTACAATGTGTTGAGAGAAATTGGTGAGACAAAAACTGCTGTTGAGTTGTGGAAAAAATTGGAAGATACATATTTGAATAAAACCATGCCTAATAAAGTGTATCTTCTAAAACAATTTTTTGGTTTCAAATTGGATCCATCTCTTGATCTTAATGCAAACATTGAGAGATTTAACAGATTATCCCGTGACCTAGTCGACTGTGATGAGAAACTCTCAAAAGATCAGTTGGCTGTGGTTTTGTTAAATTCAATAAGTGATAAATACAAAGATGTTAAAAATGCTATTGAATATGGAAGGGAGACTCTAACTATTGATGTGATAATAAATGCATTGAGAAATAAAGAGTTAGAGTTAAAATCTGAAAAAAAAAAAAAGAAAAAAAAAAGAGAATCTATTAGTGGTGAAAATTTGATGGTTAAGTCTAAACCTAATTCAAATCCAAAGATGGCCAATTTCAATAAAAAACTAGGACACAAGAAGAATGTGAACTTTAAAGATAAAATGAAAAACAAAACCAAGGGTAAAAAATATTTTTACTGCCTAGGTGAAGGTCATTTTATCAAAGATTGTCATAAGAGATTTAATGATTTGAAAAATAAGTCCAATAATGATGGAGGTGCTGCTTTGGCTTATAGAAATGAATACAATATAGATGAAGTCTATGTTGCTACACACAGTTCACCTACTCAGGAGTGGATCCTTGACTCAGGTTGCACTTTTCATATGTATCCTAAAAGATAGTGGTTTAGTGAGTTTGAAAATGTAAATGGACGTCAAGTGTTAATGGGTAATCACATGTCTGGTCAGGCAAAAGGAATAGGAACAATTACCTTAAGGTTGGAAGGTAATAATGAATTGATCTTAGAGAAGACCAAGTATGTTCCTGACCTACAAAGAAATTTGATATCCTTAGGTGTCCTAGATGACTTGAACTACAATGTTGTGATTAACAATGGATACATCAAAATCTTGAGGGGCTCTCAATTAGTTGCAGAAGCCCCCAAGAGACATGGGCTTTACATTTTACATACTAAAAACTTTTTTGACTCTACATTAGCAGCAATTTCTGCTCCCAATGATAAGTCACAATTATGGCATAAAAGATTGGGCCATATTAGTGACAAAGGACTTTAGATTTTGAAAAAACAAGGTGCTTTTGGTAAAGATATAATTGAGAAACTCGATCTTTGTGATCATTGCATACTAGGAAAGCAAAATAGATTACCATTTCTACCTAGGATGCTTAAATCTGTGTTTATTCTTGAATATTTGCATGCTGATCATTGGGGAACAGCTTCTGTGCCCACACATACTGGTTTTAGATTTTTTCTTTTAATCATAAATGATTTTTCTAGAAAAAACTGGCTCTTTTTGCTTAAACATAAACTTTTAATGCTTTTAAAGAATGGTAAACTTTGATTGAGAATCAAACAAATAAAAGGATTAAAGTGTTGAGGACTGATAATGGGCTTGAGTTTTGCAATTTTGAATATGTTGAATTATGTAAATTGCATTGCATTTTGAGACACAGAATAGTGACGCACACCCCACAATAAAATGGCTTGGCTGAAAGAATGAACCAAACTATTCTTGAGAAAGTTAGATGCATGTTAATGGGTTCTGGACTTCCCAAGTTATTTTTGGGAGACGCTGCAAAAACTGCTAGTTATCTCATTAATAGAAACCCATCTAGTGCTATACAATTTAAATCCCCTGAAGAAGTTTGGATAGGAAAATCTGTAGATTTAAGTAATCTGAAAATATTTGGATGCACAGCCTTTGCACTTCAATCTATTGGAAAACTTGAACCTAGGGCCCTAAAGTGTGTTTTCTTTGGCTACGGTGAAGTGGTAAAGGGGTATAGACTTTGGGTAAGAGAGACCAAAGGTTTTAAGATCATAATAAGTAGAAATGTGGTCTTTAATGAGACTGATCTGCCTTGTTTAAAATCTGAAAATAAAATAAATAAATCTGGTCAGACTGAAAATGAAGGAAGGGAAACTGAAATTGAGGTGGAGCAAGTTAATAATGATAATCTACAACATGATCAGATTGAAAATAGTGAAATTGAGGCTCAAAATGATGAAGAAATTGATCAAAATGAATCTGATTTTGAGGTTAATCAACCCTTAAATGATTATCAACTTGCTAGAGATAGAGAGGAGAGAAATAAGACCACCTGTTAGATTAGATGATGAAATATCCCTTCTCACTGTTCAGGAGTTCATTGAGAATGAACCTGGGTCCTATAAAGATGCTATGAGTAGCAAGGACTCTAAGCATTGGCTAGAAGCAATGCATGATGAGATGGAATCGTTGAGAAAGAATAAAACTTGGACCTTGGTTAAAAGACCTAAGGGAAAGAGAGTTATAGATTGCAAGTGGATCTATAAGATCAAAAAAGGTGGAAAAGATGACAATGACATTAGATACAAAGCAAGACTTGTGGCAAAGGGTTTTGTCCAAAAAGAGGGAATAGATTTCAATGAAATCTTTTCTCCAGTTGGAAAATTTACAACTGTTAGAGAAATACTTGCTCTAGCAGCTCAATTCAATTGGGAATTGGATCAATTAGATGTAAAAACTGCGTTTTTAAATGGAGATGTTGAAGAGACCATTTTTATGGAACAACCTAAAGGTTTTGAAGTGAAAAAAAATTCAGACTTAGTATGCCTTCTTAAAAAGTCACTTTATGATTTAAAACAAGCTCCAAGACAATGGTACAAGAAATTTGACACTTTTGTGATTGGACTTGGTTTTAAAAGAAGTAATTTCGATACTTGTTTTTATTGTAAAGGAAATGGAGGTGAGAATTCACTCTATCTCCTACTGTATGTGGATGACATGCTTTTAGCAAGTCATGACATAAAGGAAATAGAGTCAATTAAAGACAAATTAAAATCTGAATTTGAAATGAAGGATTTAGGTCCTGTTAGAAAAATCTTGGGTATCGAAATTAAAAGAAATAGAAGAGAGGGCACACTAAGCCTAAATCAAAAATCTTATGCTTTGAAAATACTTGAAAGATTTGCAATGTCCGATGCTAAAAGTTGTGAGTTTACCTATAGCTAATCACTTCAAATTATCTAATGATCAATGTCCCAAAACTGAAGAAGAGTTTAAAAGAATGGTTAGAGTGCTATATTCTAATGCCGTGGGGTCAATTATGTATCTAATGATTTGTTCTAGGCCTGATTTGGCATTTTCAATAAGTGTATTAAGTAGATACATGTCAAATCCTGGTGAGGTTCATTGGGAAGCTATGAAATGGCTTCTAAGATATATAAAAGGGACTTGTGACTTAGGAATTGAGTATAGAAAACAATCTCAGGGTGTTATCTTGAGTGGTTTCACAGATTCAGATTATGCAGGTGATAGGGATAACATAAAATCAACTTCTGCTTATGTTTACACTTATGTAATTCCTGTATAAGTTGGAAATCACAATTACAAAAGATTGTTGCCTTGTCTTCAACTGAAGCAGAATATATAGCTGCTACAGATGCAATTAAAGAAGGAATTTGGAATTTGATTTCATAAATGATGTTGTCTTATATTCTGATAGCCAATCTGCTATATATTTGAGTAGAAATCCTGTGCTGCATAATAGATCTAAACATGTTGATGTGAAATTCCATTTTATTAGAGATGTGATATCTCAAGGTGTTGTTAAACTTGAAAAGATTTCTCCTCATTTTAACCGTGCTAATGTTGGAGCTAAAATACTGCCTTTAAACAAGTTCTTGGACTATTTTAAGTAGCTTAATGTAAATTGCTGCTGATTTGTGTATCAGGTGCATGAGCAAATGATGTCATGACTATAGGAATCACTATAAATGATGCTGGTATCATTGTACCAAGGTGGAGAATGTAGAGAAAAACTATCACAATGATGATTGGGTTGGAAAAATCCTGATGTGCTTGTGGGTTGGATCACTTGTCACTTGAGCTGGGCTAATTGGACTAATCGGATTGTAATAAAAACGTGTTTTGATTAAAACCCATTTTTGTTAATAAGAACAGATGCACCAGATCTTGCCAAGTGTCACCTCTCTCACCGTTGATGATTGACCTTCTAGCTGCTTCTATATTGTGTTGGCTTCTAGAGTTTGGACGGGTGACTTTTCATTTTTACCTACCCCCTTTCTCTCTCGAACTTTCTGTTCTCTTTCATTTTTTGTTGGTTCTTCGTTTCCTTTTGCACTCGAACAAAAGCCCCCTGTAGATTGATTGTTGTTACAGCCCATAGTAGATCTTGGGTGATTCATAGGGTTCGATCCTTGAGTGGATGTTCAATGTATATTCTGTGGGTTTGTTGTATGCGAAATCTTGATGTGATTTCGCCTAAGTGCCATGAACTGTGAACTATGAACTGTAATCTTTAGGATTCCGGTTAATATAGTGATTCCTTCCAGTGGCGAAAGCTCAAAAGGGGATTAGGGACTCCGATTCCGAACCTCTTGCCTTAGGGCGAAAATATTGTGTTCTTGCATTTTTCTTTTATGTTTCTTTCATCCTCAGTATCTTATTTCATATTTTTGTGAAACAAAACGGCTGATTTTTCTTGAACTAATCGTAACAAGTAACATTTACTTTTTGCAAATTCTATATGAAAAATCAAATTTCACATGAAATTCCATAAAATAAAATCACGTACAAAATGCAAAATTTCTTTGCCTATTCTAATAGGAAATCAGAAGATAAAGGAAAAAGAAGGAGAATTTATTGATTAGAAAGTTCACAAAAAGATCTGTCGTAAAACTACTAAATAAATTAGTGCATGAATTATATTCCTTTTAGACAAACGTAAGTGCATGCAAAGACTATAAAATTTTGAATTAATCATGCAAAATATCAGATGGAATTTTGACATACTGAACCTAACGTATGCACACAAATTTCATCTTACTGAAATTTAGAATTTAGAAGAAGATGACATGAAGCAGGGTATGCGAACGTAAAACTCATAAGACAGATTTTCGCCCTCTACAGTGTGCTAACTTGGTCAAATGAAAGTCTATCTACAAGAATACAACTCTTCTTCCAAAATATAGCACAATATTAATTTTAATAGACAAACCAATGGTTGACCGTACTCTTCTAGAACTGAAGATATCGAATACTACATATTGAATGCAAAACACAAAAATAATTTGAAAATTATTTTTGACAAGATTTGGAGAATGAAAGAATTACAAATTGATTGTATGAAATTGATTAGAAATAAAGAAAATGGAATTAGAAGGGTCCTATTTATAGATTTTCTCGTGTCACTTCGAATGATCGCATCTTTCACATATATATAAATATGGATAAAAATATCGCATCTTTTCTTGTTCAATTGGGTAGATTGACAATAATAAAAGGTCATGACTTTTATCATATACCTTTTTGCATAGTCACACCCATTTTGAAACAGTATGACCCTTTGATATGCACTGTTTGCAATTGAAGAATCACGACCAGTATTTGGAGAAATTTTCAGTTCATATATAAAAATTATCCCATAAATTCCCACGATGCCTTGTATTTATAACTTAGCCCCTAAGATTTGGCATGTTTCATTTTTTACCTTCCAGTCTAATTCTTTTTCCTAAATGAAACATTAGTCAGTTTCCTTATTTAATTCTTACCACGAAGTCCCTTGATTAAATAAGGTTTCATTCTTCAGTACAATTCTTCTAAAAATTACCATCTTGATCTCTTAAGTTACCTATTTTGAGTCTTTTTCAACAATTTCCATCTTGACTCAAATTCTTCAAATCATGACACACCTTGACATACATATTTGCACCTCTTGATTAGTGTCACATTTCCTTGATCAATACTCATAGACATCAATCGGGGTTTCAAGACACATTAAATGTTACTATATGATTTGACGCCTTTGAAATTTGATCTTCATTATCTTGATGCTAGCCACATAACCATGTTGGCTACTTCACAATCCTTGACAAAAAAAGACCATTTTCTATGTGATTTGATAACTTCAACTCCATATCTACATGACTTAATCATTGTAGTTTTACCTCGATATCACTCAATTGGTGCAACTCGATCACCATGACAGATCCACCTTGGTGGACGTGACACTTGGTCCTTTATGGTTTATGAATATTCCATGATCTAGTTTCTGGTAACCCACGCAAAATCCTACCAATTATAAATTCATCAGCTTTCAGGGATGAAACATGTAGTGAAGCTATTTAGACATCCTGACAAGTATAAATTTTGATTAATATTTATGTCTATATATGGTCTCCATTTTAACAATAATAAGTATTTAATTCTCTATATGGACCTTATTTGAATTGGAAAGATAGTGTATTTTGGAATATTAAATCAAGGAAATTACATTTTAAAATTTTAAATGCATTAACATATCTATTTTAAAATACAATCAGCTTAAAATGACTGAAAGAAATGGTAGAATTTTTTAAGGAAAAACCGAAGTTATTTTTGAGTTATATAGGAGAAGACGAAATTCCTAGCTATATTATGGGCTTGTTTGTCCATGGTGTAGCGGAAATCTCTCGATAAATTTTGATTCCGGGCTCAAAAAATAATCAAACGAACACCGATTTACCTTGGCTCGACCTGAGACTTTCGCCTTCATTTTGGACTGCTCTCTTTCTCTCTAACCCCCACAAAGGAGAAGGGTGGTGGTGTTAGCAATCCACAAAGGTATAGAGAGGAAGATGAAGATATCACAATGGTTGAATCTTACTCAAAACCTCACATGGCTTCCATCTCTCTCGGCTATATCTCTTCTCTCAACTCTCCTCTCCATTGCTACAACGCACACGCACCAAAAATGGCTGGGAGATAAAAACACACACACACATATATATATATATATATATGCCAAGAGATCTCTAAGTGGGCTGCCATATAACCTAAACTAATGGACCAATTTCCAACTCTATATTAATCACTAAATGGTCTAACTAACCAAATAATCATCCAACCCAAACCTGAGCCATCCAAAAGTCTAGTTCGTCTCCAAGCCGAGCCAAGTTCATGGTGTCGATAAATAATCCGACAACTATTTTAAATCATCACCCGGATTATTGGGCATCAAAAAAACCCAACAATCTCCACCTTGATGCCCAGTAATCTACAAGCAACCAAAATACACAGTTTATACTTGCACAATCAAGGTAATCTAATAAAATTGGAATAACAGACCTTACCTCGTGTTTCGAACCGAAACACATACCATACTTGCTCCATGTACTCACCAGGACTAAGGTAAAAAAATACCCAAATGGAAACAAGTATTCACAATGAACAAACAATCATGCAATGAAGATATATAGGATAACTCACACACAAATCTTTTCAAAATTACATTCACACAGAACCACAGATTAACACCTAGTTAATCAAACCATGGTCAACCACATATGCAACACATACATAATGACCCTAAGAAATGATCTCACCACACTTATCCTATTCCATTCTGTGTTGCTCACCCCTCGAGAACACATATGGCCCACAATGCTCACTAAACCAATCACTTAACTCATGTCTAATTGGCAAGTCACAATAGATCCTAAGCTCTTGGGATAATTCTCTATCACCACATCACTTCTCCCAACCTACGTGGATAATGGGACTCTACCTTACAGAAGTGATAGAAGTGCCTCTCTCACACTCCACCTATACAGGGTCTCTTTCACAGATAAATGATTCTATACATTTGATCACATCTCCATTCGTGATCCAAATGTCACACTCTACATCCCCGTGCATCTCACTAATGCACCTCTAGGCATCTATACTCCACCTTACCAAAAGATATACAACTCACCGCTAATGCATCTCAATCTCACTATGGCAAATCAACACCTTTCGGTGACCACAAAGGTTCTCCAATCACCAAAACTCCAAAAATCCACAAAGAAAATGGCGAAGGTGGCACTCACAAAGAAAAATCGAAGAACGAGTCGGTTACTTCACAACACTTACAAACGAGGCTCACAAAGATAAAGAAGGCAATCCTAACATGGCTACCTCACATAATCTCACAAACCATACAGGCTCACAAAGATAAAGGAGAGAAGCGGTTGCCCAATTTTCTTCTCACTACCACACTCTTACACCACTTACAGAGCAAATAGAGTACGCCACAAAACTTAACCCACTATGCATATAAACATATTGCACAAAGTAATAAGTCACTCTAATTCATGCAATTACACACATCAAACAAGTTGAAAGTGTAACATCAATATTGCAACAAAATTAAGTGACCACATACATGCAGAAAGGATTACACACAGATGCAATGCAGTAACTAGGTTTACTCTCAATAAACCTCACTAGGGTCACTACTCGACCCTAAAGTCACATTTCGCCTCGTCTCTATCCTCATCTTTCCTTTTATTATCATCCTAGGACAATCCCTTTCAACTATGCCCAAATTTTATCACAGTTAAAATATATTTTAGTTTTCGTACTTACCTTAGACCTATACATGCCAACAATACTAAATAATGGTCACAAGCAAAGTACTGACACATAATTCACACAGAACAGTCAAGTAAATTTTTCTAAGGTCACATGCAATTCTATCGGTATAGAAAAATAAATTGGTGACAAATTCACATAGAATTACGGCAATTAATTAACATGTAATTCCTAGGTCTAACAATAGGCAATAATTACTTCCTTTACTATAATCCCAAACCTAACATCACATCACACAATGACTTCTAACGTGAAAAATAAATAATTAACCCACACATTTATTTTAACTAGAATAATGAAAAGCAAAGAATACGATACCGAGCGGACCACGTGTGAAGGTCCGTAAATATTGAGGCATGAGAATTCACCACTTTAGGAATTCACTGTTCATTCTAAAGTTAACAGCAACCACAGCAACACGAAAACAGCGCTCGGCACCCGAACGTCCAAGGGCAAAATCGTCTAACTTTCATTGTATTGCTCCAAACTGAAATTCGACAACACCGTAGGGTCCATCTCATCTCCAGCAACATTCTGTCTGAAGACACCATCATCGGATTCTGGCTGATGCGCCCTCACGCGCCTCGTCGGCGTTTCAACGCGTTGGCGCCTACGACCTGTCACCCTTCTGGCTTCTTCTCCGCCTACACAGTCCACCGGTGGTGTTCGTTTCACAAAACTCCTTTTGGTTTCATCAGAAAACGTCAAAACAGATCCAGCAGAAATTTGAAAAAAATTGGACAGTTTCTGTCTCTGATTTCCAGATTCGTTTTTGACCACTTCCACCTCGACTTTAGCCCCAAAAATCACAGATTTATTAACAACACAAGCTTTGATACCATTTGTAGTGGAAATCCCTCGATAAATCTTGATTCCGGGCTTAGAAAATAATCAAACGAACACCGGTTTACCTCGGCTCGACCCGAGACTTTCGCCTTCTCTTTGGACTGCTCCCTTTCTCTCTAACCCCCACAAAGGAGAAGGGTGGTGGTGTTAACAATCCACAAAGGTATTGAGAGGAAGAAGAAGATATCACAATGGTTGAATCTTTCTCAAAACCTCACATAGCTTCCCTCTCTCTCGGCTGCCTCTCTTCTCTCAACTCTCCTCTCCATTGCTACAACACACATACTCCAAAAACGGCTGGGAGATAAGTACATATATATATGTTAGTTTAGGTCATCAAATATGGGCCAAGAAATCTCTAAGTAGGCAGCCATATAACCTAAACTAATGGGCCAATTTCCAACTCTATATTAATCACTAAATGGTCTAACTAACCAAATAATCATCCAACCCAAACCTGAGCCATCCAAAAGTGTAGTTCGTCTCTGAGCCGAGCCAAGTCCATGGTGTCGATAAATAATCCGACAACTGTTTTAAATCATCGCCCGGATTATTGGGTATCAAAAAACCCAACACATGGGATTTAAGGATGTTCCTATTCACTACTAATTTTTAATTTGAAAGAAGTAATTATATTTAATCTTAATCTGATGGATAGAGAATACCTTATCTTACTCCTTCATGAGTTGGAAGTACAGTTGTTTGATTAATAAGGTTCCGTTTCTTATTGAAAATAAAAAATATACTGAGAAGAAACTGATTGACTGAGTGAAGTAGACCATGATAGCATTGTAATCAGCCAGACCTTGCAAGTTTGATAATATGACATACTAGGTAGACCTTCTGACAGGTGCTGGTTCAGAAAATGGAATCATGTGGCATCTCGTGATCATTGAGGCTGCATAAGCTGCTCTTGTATGCACTTCCAATTTGGCATCAACTGTCATTTTATGTTTCTTATAGATTTCGAGTCGATGCATCCATGATGAAAGCTGTACTTCTATGGGAATTCTATGATTCTATTTTTAAAAAATGTTAAAAGATTTAACTCTTAATAATGTGCTCAATTAATATTTAAAAAACAAAACATGTTATTTCATGACTAATCTGCATAATTTTATTTACATCCCAATTGTAACAACTACGAGTAATAGTATTTTTATTATTATTCAGTTTAGATATTCTTATTTTGATGCTAGAATAACAAGTAGTATATTATCATGTAGCGTAAATTATGATTTAACTTTTGAAAGATTTAAATTGTAACAATTATAATAATTTTTTTGACATTTACTATTTAAGTTTTATATGAGCCCTCATATTTTAAGTTATTAAAATGAATAGTTGGTGAATAATGAATTTGGACTATCAACTATATTGATAAGATGTGCGTAAAACACATATTTGCTATGAAATAATACTCTGCCCTATTTGTATACGTGATGTGTAAGGTATGCATTGATGGGATATATGAAGCTCGAGAATTATTCGGGAATGAATTATTAGATCTTTGGAAATTGGTGTTTAAAATTTCAAATAAAAACATTTTATATTTTATTATTTTTAATTGAAAAATTGAAAATAAAATGAACAGTTAAGGTGAATAGAAGAGCAGAACGGATGTATCTATTCAAACAAGTTACTAAAAGTCAAAATTAGAAATTTCATATGTTTATGTTATTATAATTTGTTAAAATTGGGTAGTGACCCGAATTCTTGTCGAGTATTTGATTGAAAATGTTGTTGGAGTATTCAGAGTTGGTAGTAGAAGTAAATACGAAAAGGAAAAGATTTCTCAATTTGACAGTTTATCGCTTCTATTTCAACTCAAATACTCCGTTATTGGTTTTACCTATCGTAATAGAACTTCACCTTATATTAAACTCTTCATCGTATTATATTATGTAGTATATTAGGGATTCTTGTATTATAAATATGTGATGTATTAGACATATTTATTTGATTGACTCAAAAAGTGATCCATGGGGATTCAGGTTAATAAAGAGAGACTTGCAAATAGAGATATCGGGAGATAGTTTTTGAGATCCTTATTAAAATATTATAATTCTTTACTTTTGATAGAGTAAATTCTTCACATTCGTCCACGATTTTTTTTTCCTTAGATTTTCACGTAAATCTTTTGTTCCTATAATTATTATTTTCCTATTGCCTATGTCTCGCCTTTAATATTCATAACAATCGGCTCAATTTCTAACAAGTTGTAAATTGGTATTGCTTTATTCCTAACAAGTAGTATCCTAGTTAGGTTCAATAGTTCCTAGGAGAGCTTGTTTAGTCTCGTACTAGAACGAGGTTTAATCAACTTAGAACAATATTTGATTGTTTTGGGATTGTTAGTATGTGCTTGATATTCTGCATTTTGATCACAAAAAGATTTTAGGTTAGGGTAAATTTTTTTTCGGACACTAGAGGAGAAGAAACGTAAGCATCGAGTTGTTATAAAGGGACATAAAAGGTCTCAGTTATATGTCTTAAAAGGTTCGACCATCTAAACTAAAGAAAAAAGATATTAGACCTCAAAAGAGGTTGACTTGGTTATTTATGGTTTGACAAGCGTTGACTTAGATGGAGTTGATTGTGATCGGATTACTCATGGTGATAATTTAGCAAATTTGATGTTGAAGAACCTACCACTAGCTCAGGTGAAGTTAGCTGTGATCTTGTTGTTTGTATGGATAATTCGAGCAAATTTGTTAATTTGGATGGAGTTAGATGTAAACTTGATGATTTTGTTGTTTATAGTGATTCGATCAAGTTTTGTACTCAAGGTAATTTTGTTGTAAGCAATGCTGGATTCAGTTCACAGTTGTTGAGTTTGCCCATAGGCTTCATGGAAAATGTGGAGTCATTTGTTTGAAGTGTTCTATTTGGAGAATTTTTCAGAGTTTGTGGAAGAATTAAATATTATTCCTTTCAGAGAAATTTGTCTTCAGGTAGAGAATTTTGTTGAAAGTTGAAGTTTTGTTTCTTGCAATAGAATTCGTGTCAAAGTGGTGATTTGTTAGAATTGGACACTCACATGAATTCTTATCCAGTATTTGATTGAAGTGTTCTATTTGTTAGAATTGGAGTCATTTGTTTGAAGTGTTCTATTTGGAGAATTTTTCAGAGTTTGTAGAAGAATTAAATATTATTCCTTTCAGTGAAAGTTGTCTTTAGGTAGAGAATTTTGTTGAAAGTTGAAGTTTTGTTTCTTGCAATAGAATTCGTGTCAAAGTGGTGATTTGTTAGAATTGGACACTCACATGAATTCTTATCCAGTATTTGATTGAAGTGTTCTATTTGTTAGAATTGGAGTCATTTGTTTGAAGTGTTCTATTTGGAGAATTTTTCAGAGTTTGTAGAAGAATTAAATATTATTCCTTTCAGTGAAAGTTGTCTTTAGGTAGAGAATTTTGTTGAAAGTTGAAGTTTTGTTTCTTGCAATAGAATTCGTGTCAAAGTGGTGATTTGTTAGAATTGGACACTCACATGAATTCTTATCGAGTATTTGATTGAAAATACTGTCATAGGAATATTGGAAGTTGGTATTAGACTTGGAGAAGTCTTGAAGAAATAAAAGACGACAAGCAGATATTCTCTCTATTTTGACAGGTTTTTTCTCCTATTTCAACTCAAATACCCTGTTATTGGTTTTACCTATTGTAATAGGACTTCACCTTATATTAGACTATTCATCGCATTATATTTTACTAGTATGTCAGGGATTCCTGCATTACAAACAAGTATTTGACACCGTTGGATGGTCTGTACAACTGATATAAAGCTATAAATGGCTTTTTTCTGTTTGATTCTGAGCAAAATTTACTTTTGTAGGTTTGCATGCAAATTGGAATGGATCATTCGAAACGTCCTGGCCAGGGACAGAAATGGTTTCCTGTCGAAGGAAGCCAATAGACACTGTTTTGAAGGAAGTGTGTTCGAGTATTGTGGCAGGATCCCAGTGGAAGCAGAGGAGAAGATGAAAAATGAAGAAATTCTAATTGTTGCTTTCTGGAATAACGTATAATGTACCCCAGTTCAAGGTGTTAGTCACTTGAAGACTTTGTTTAAGAGTTCTTCAATTTTCATCTAAGAGTTTGTCGAGGATATGTGCATATGCATTGTTGCTTGATCAATAAGATTTAGTTTACTAGTATTTTGACACTGGCAATTTGTTACGACCATGTTGTATGGTATCCAATATCAATTGAATCCGAGAATTTGCAATTTTTTAGGGCATCATTGATTTCCTATATGCCCTTCGAAGGAATTAAAAATATCATATCATCAAACCAGCACACAAGCTGGTCAAATTTTTATTTTCATTTAATAATTCAGTTCTTGGATTTTAAATACGGATCGGAAAAATCTGAAAAAGAAAAAGGGGAAAAGAGGTTTCTTTTTCCTGCAATTTATGCAAACAAAAAAGTTTGTAAGGTTTAAGCAACATAGTAGAGGGGTTTGAGACGCTGAATGTCCTTTTCGCTGCTCCATTGATCTCCTAAAATGCCCCAAAGGCGATATCTACTGTTTATGAATTTCTTTCTCACATCAGCCTTGAATTTTTGGGTGTTCTTCCTTTGATCATCTTCGCCCCTAAATTAAACCAAACATGTAATTATTCATTTATAAGTTGTAAGTGTTATGCCCTAGATCCAATCGATTTAGGTTGTAAACGCTTTTAATATATTTAATGCATTTGATTTTGGCGAGATCTATTATTTATTTAAATTAATTTTGTAATAAATAATATTAAATAATAGAATTCGAAGACCCAATTTTTAGGTAATCTGTTAATCACAAGGAGTTGTGATTGTGAGATACAAATTACATATAATTGGATCTTGAATAAACCATGGTCGTAAGTAATAACGAGATACGGATATCGTTAATACAGTTAGACCATCACGTGTGGCATTTCTTACTTATGAAGTAAGTAGCTGATCTCACGAGCTAAAGTGTGGTGACACTTAAATGAACATGTGGATGTTTTGTTGTAGAACAAAACATTGGAGACCCGCTAAGAGATTCCACATGGATAACTATCTGAGTGTCAGTGGCTAATCTCTAACGTTCGGTAGTGGCAGATTCAAGCTGCTGGAAAGGAATAACGCGAAAGAGTTTGCAAATCACACAAAAGGTATATTTCTCATCACAGTTTTTATCTAAATACAAAGCTGAATCCTGAATGGGAATTGAAATCTGTTAAATTCCGCTGTGCATGTTTAAATCAATTCCCAACATAAGTTACTTTTCACACGTTTACGTGAACCATATTCACATACCACCACATTATCTGAAAGTTTTAGATAGTCGACGAACCTTAATATGAAACTTGTCCAGCCATGATAACTCACATCAACAAGGTTATCACTACACCAAAAATGGTCATTTGCAACACATAAAAGGCAACGTTCGATAGTTAAGTGTTGCTAAAGGGATCTACCGCAACATTTTAATAAGTGAATGTTGCCATTGATTAAAATAATTGAGTTTTGACAACATTTTTTAAATAGATATTGCTAATGATTCATTTTGCAAAGTTTATTGAGTGTTGCGAAAAGTTCCATCTTTCGCAACACTCAATAAAACATTGCGAAAATATTCTTTTGCAACGTTCATTGGACTTTGCAAAAAGTGTAACGTTTATTGAACATTTTTTCCCAACGTCTGATAAACGTTGTGAAAAGTGAACCTTTTGCAACTGGCAAACGTTGCAAAAAGAACCTATGCGCAACATTTATTGAGTGCTGTAAAAGGTTCTATTTTTGGTAACAGTTAATAAATGTTGTGAAAACAGTCAAAAAAAATTCTCAAATAAAATAAATGATAAAAACCCAAAATAACTCAAATCCTATTCTCTTTCATGTATTCTCTTTCTCGCCTCTCTCCATTCATCCCTCCCCAAGATGATGATCTGTAGCATGTATATTGATAATATGAGCTCAGATTCATTATAGTTTTGATTGTTTGCGGAACCCTCTTTGCCGCTATAAGGGCCCCAATTTTTAAGGTACTGATTACCCTGCGTTGGCTGTCGTGCTTAAGACTGAAGAAGACTTTGATTCGGCGGCGCTGGGGGTGGAGGAGCGAATGTACTGTTACGATGGATGGAATGGCCTGTACGAAAGCCATTGCAGTTATCCGTCTACAACTCCGCCAGAAAAGGGTACAACTTTTACTCTATCGAGAGAGAAATTAAAACCCCAAAACAGAAACTGAATTTACAATTGGAAAATTTTAACGAATTTGGATAATTGAGATGTAGAATTCGGGCTGGAAAATTCTAATTTTGAAACCTTAGAGAAGAGAATTGCTTAACTCCAAAACCCAGGATCAAAATTAAAACCTGAACTCAATTAGAGCTTGCCTATACAGAATTGAATGTGTTCATTTATTTAAATTTGGCATTCCGCTCTTCTACATTATTCATTACAATTCCACATTTTCATTTTATCGTGTGGAATTTATGTGGAATGTGTGTGTTTTGTTTATACAAAAATATCTTCAGAATGTGTGTGTACAATTCCTTTTCACCCGTCATAATAATTTGAAGTAATTGCAAGTGCCTTGTTCTCAACTGGTTATTAAATTGGAGTTGCACATCTTCAAATCAAGATTTATTTGGGTGATCAGTGATATAACAAAATTCGGGCATTCTATTTTTGTGGGACCCCAAAACTTGAGCTTCATTTCATACTATTTGCTTCATATTTTCTTTTTTTTAAATTGATCTCCAAATCTGTACAGGGATAATGGAGGTGCCAACGACATAAAAATATTTACAATTACCAAAATTTGTAAATTAACATAAATTTTGCTCCTTGCATTGTGTATCACCTTTTCAGATTTCAGCTTCCATGGTTATTGTTTTTCATGCTTGCTCTTAAGTTAATTAAATAGTCACAGCTTTGTGTTTTCAATTTCTAAGTTTCAATTAATCGTCTTCTTTGCAGGAGCTGAGTCAAGAAGAAAGGTAATGACTTGATCACTGCTATGCTTACCGAGGGTCTTCGTTCTGTATGAATCATAAGTTGAAATAAAACAAAATTTGTTCAAGTCAAATAACATAAAAAAAGGTGCATGAAGGGCGTGTGCTTGGAATTTGAATTAGAAACGATTTAATTCTAACTTGAATTAATTTCAAGGCTCTTGTTATATGCATGGAATATATCATATTAATTTAATCCAACAAACTTGTATTTTTATACATTTTGCAATTTTTTTATCTTTATTTTTTGTATGTCTAAACATTATATCTCCCGTAAAATTCTGCTCCATTTATAAGTTCAATATTTTTTGGTTGGTAGTAAATAATTTGTTTTAAACTAGTTTCTTTAGTTTATTCGTCTTCAACAAAACTTTTTTTTAAAAAAAAATTCCATTTTTCTTTAATGGGAGGAGGGGCTTGAAAAAACAAGTTAAGTTCCTTGGTTTAACGTTAATTTGACTTGGATTGAAAGTGGAAGTTCAAAAATTGAATCAGTCATGCAAATTAACGTTAATTTGAATTGGCATCATAGAATGCGTCAATGTTTTGCTGTTTTTCATCTCATTTGTTATCCTTGACATTATTTGATTAGTTATTGGAGCAGTGTGTCATACATTTTAATAATGTCACATGCTGGTTGTTTATTTTTGTTTTGTTCATTTTGAAAAGGTCACATATTACTTGTTACTATTATTTTTTTTGGATTGTTTTGATGCAAATTTCATGTTAAACACTTGAGTTAGATAGACTGCTTTTGCATTCTACCCTAGGGACCTTGTCACTGACTCATTGCATTGTAGTTTTATTCTCAGCTGAATTTTTTTATTCATTATAATGTAGAAGTGTGGAATGCTAACCCCTAATTGTTTTAACCTTTGTGGAAATTCTACATCACAAAACCTAAACGTAACCTTTGTTCATTCAATTCTCAATGGTAAGAACAAGGTCAAATTTTGTAACAATGTAGGAACAACGTTCAAGTTTTATTCTTGGTTTATTCAAAAGAAGTGTAGTTGATGGTTTTGCATCCATGTCTGTGATTATAATTCTGGTGAAAGTTTTAGAGGAAAGAGAGTTGTAGTTGTGGGATGTGGGAATTCAGGCATGGAAGTCTCACTTGATCTTTGCAACCGTGATGTGATTTATGGGTTTTCTTTTTTAGGTTCTTGTATTGTCAATGGTTCTTACTTATTTTTCTTTACTTTTCTTCTCGATTATAAATGATACAAATGTCTAAAATGTGGTATCTATCTTTTTCTCCTTTTTCATAGGCTAGTACCGATGTTCAAATCACAACTCATGTTGAAGATTGCTGAAAAGAAAATTAAGAAGGCCGATAGGGTGGGTTCACACACTACTAAGTTAGTCGGTTTTTTTTTTTTTTTTTTTTTGGGGAAAATGTATTGGATTTTTAGGTGTTTTAGAATTTTTGATCTAGATTTTGTACGAATATTGTTATATTTTAGAGTTAAATTAATAATGATTATTGGAGTTATTTGATATAATTATTTTCTATTATATTTAGTGGTTGATATATGTGAATCATTCTACTCTTAAAAAAAAAAAGACCCACGGCAACGTTTGTTAAACGTTGCAAAAGCCTATATTTTGTACGTTTAACAAACGTTGCAAAAACTCTTCCCTCAATGGTAGCATCGACATTTGCAATACACGGTAAAACGCTGCAAAAGGTTTTTTGCAGCGTTTTTTGACCGTTGTAAAAACCTATTTTTGGTGTAGTGTTTATTATAACAATACGGAGAGAAAATTATAACATAACAATTTTTTTTTGAACAAAACTGAATGAAGATGTCATTATTTATAGGTACATATCATGCCATAAAGATGGAGAAAATAATGTGGAATTAAGAAACTAATATTTTTTCCAATAAAATCACGTGAAAATAAGGAAACAATATTTTTCAATAAAATTACGTGAAAATAAGGAAATAACATTTTCTAAAAAATCTCCCTAATTTGGGGCACAAAATCTATCAATCTCCACTTCAACCCAAATTTCGATGCAACGAACAAAGCTCCAAAATTTCTCCACCTGAGAAATAAGTCCATCTGTAATGAAATAGTCAAAATCCTCAACAGTAACCAGAACTCTCTATCACCAAAAACATCTTCCTCTACATGGTGTCCACGCGCAACACCTGAACCCTACTCCTGGGTTCCCAAAAATTCCACCTAGGAATTACTATTGACCAAACAAGGTTAAAACACATACTATAGCAGAAACCATACCAAATGCCTGATTAGAAGGCCCCTTGTTAGAACTGTCACCTTCAACGATCTCGAAAGCATCATTGACTTCACCGGCACCATCATACCTACGCTCAATGGATCCAACCTTAGCAACTGAACACAGTGTATCCACTGAAATTGATGGCAAAATAGAATCACCAACACTACCCTGAGCAATGTTTTGAACAGACCTAAAGCCCGACACAAGAGGTACTATACCAAATTGTATTTTCACCACGGTACTGAACTTGTCTAGATGTCTCTTAATTGGTTCTGCGCTACCCTGCAAGATGTACAACTAAGACTTTTTCCATCCCTCCAGTACAATTCGAACACCCCTTTAGATCTTCAAGACTCCAACTCCACCAGAAAATTTATACCCCTTTGAATTTAGAGTACTTAGCAAGATGAGATTCCTCTTCAAGTCTGGAACATGTTAAACCTGATCAATTTTTCTAACCATCCTATCCTACAACCTCAATTTGACTTGACCGATTCTAACAATATGGCAAGATTAGTTGGTTTCCTTGACAACTCCACCTTGCTTGATAGCCTCATATGTTTAAAATAAATTCTAATTGAAACACATATGGTGTAAATATGTCGAATCAAGAATCCACTCCTCGTCAGGCTTAGACTCCACGTCAGATACTACGATCAACATTACATCACCTCAATCAGATAAATCCTTGGTAACATTAGTATCATCCATTTACACACTTCTACGATTAAATTGATCCATTTCACCATAATAATGATGATATTTGATAATTGGTTAACATTATTAAGTAACTTAAAGGGTAAGTAAATTGCCATAACAGTTTCTTTTAGTTGCGCCACTTATTATTTTCATTACAAGCATCCAATCTTTGCTTTTTATTGCACTTATGTTTTAAATTTTTTTATCATGTGTTTGTCATCAACATTCCGTTAATTATGAAATCTTATTCTTTGTTATGTTTCTATCCAAAAAGTGGTGTAGGAAGACATATTTGTCCCTCATAATTTTAAATTCACAAGTAAACAAGCATATAAAAGTGCAATTTTTCAATATCACAAACCCTACGAAATAAGTCAAAATCTTGACAAGAGCAAACAGGAGGTTAGCTCCTATTTGTTGTTTATGAGCAAGCTGATACCTATGCCTAATGATGCCAAACTCTTTGTGTGACATCCCAAATTTTCTAGTAAAGATTTTTATATTTTAGAGAGTTTGTTTTTAATTTTAGGAACTTAATTTAATGATAGAATAAATGTTATTAGGGATTGTAATTAAAATAATATTATGAGGATTGAAAATGAAATTTTATAATTGCATATTTGCCCTAGGGTTAAAGGTACAATTTTATAAACAAAGAAATATTTGCATATGTGGTCCAAGGTCTAAAAAAAAAAAATAAAAAAAAAAAAAAAAACACATTATCCTAGGGATTAGATGTGCAATTTGTGAAATTGCACAATTAACCCCTAACAAAAACTATAAATAGGGGATACTTGTGAGATTTTCCATACCTTGTTTCCCATCATTTTCACTTCTTAAGGTATGCATTTTCTTTAAGTTAATTACTATGAAAAAAAAATTTAGTTAAATTATTTATTTAGATAATTAATTAATTAATTATTTATTTATTTTAAGTACCTAGCTGGTTTATAAATAGGAATTAAAATGTGTGGTTTTAGGGTTCTTTAATGGTTGATAAAAGATAATATTATAGTTAGTTTAATTAATAAAAATAAAGGAAGATAAATTATAATTTTTCCATTTCAAAATCTTAACTTTGAAAATTTTAAAATTTATAAATTAGCTCAAGACATATTGAGTTTTAGTTTATTTTGCTTGCATTATTAAAGATTGTATAAAATACATTTGGGGGAAATGTAGTAAAGAAGAAGTGAGTAGGGATAGAAAATAACTTGGTATAATAGTTGTCAATATCATCATGATAATGGTTATGAAAATTGGGCCACTATTATATTTATATATGTAGACATGGTAAATTTAGATGGGAAGAAAGAAAATAATTAGTACTTGAGGTTTAAACTTAAATTACTTTGATCTAGTTATGTGATAAGATATGAAGAAAAATTGTTATAATGCATAATATCAATGGTGAGATATGATGGAAATGTGGTAAAGAAGATTATGGATTGAATAAGAAAATTTACTAATGGGTCTGGATGTATATATATATAATTGTGTTAATTGAAATGAAAAGTGGATCAAGTATGAAATAGGAAAATAACATGGTAGTGCATTGGGCTTAAATTGTACGTGTAATAATTTTATGGAGGTTATTTAATGACAGTAACGAGAATTTCACTTAGATTATTATTATTATTATTATTATTATTATTATTAGTAGTAGTTAATGGTAAACTAATTTCATTAATTTTTTTTAGGGTATATTATTAAGTAACGTATATTATCTTATAAGTTTAGTTTAGATGTGATAATTGGGAAATAATAAGATAAGATATGATTAATCTAGAGGTTATAGTATTAATGCAGACATCGATCAAGGAAGTCGCGTAAAAGGTAATTATGATGTTTTTCAACTACAGTACAAGATACATTAATATATGTAATTATGTGTTTATATGTGCTTGTCTCTTTTTACTATGTGATGCATACTTTTGTTATCATGCTGATTGAGTTGTCGTCGAAAATTTTGAATGTGAATCACATTATAGATGTACCATACTATTGTGTTTGAATAACTATACCGCTTGAGGCTCCTAACGGTCATTAAGGGTAGCCAAGGATAGGGTATTGGGAGTTCGGCACCTATATATACAGGCAGTGTCAAGAGGTCCCTTGGTGGCCTTGGGACTGCGGATAGGCACTTGAAGCTTTGTATATATGTGTAGGCCTGGCCTTGAATATGTATATAAGATATACTGATGGGGCATCCTGAGTCTCGATGGGCAACGACGGATGCGTTGATATTGGTTTGTGCGCAAGAAAAGTCATGTTAATTTTGAGCTTATACGGTACACTATAATAAGGATTTGGGCCATGTATGCTTGACATGCATCATCACATCATCATATTAACTGAACTCTATGGTTCACGTTTTTATATTTTGTACTATAGATGCCCCCGCGAGAAACTGAAATTGTCCGTAGCACCAGACATGCCGAAATTACTAAGGACCTCATGGCTATACATGTTATATATAGGCGTACTCACTATACACATTTTTATACGATGGTTGTCGAGGAGGAAGAGATCGAAACTTTTAAAGATGGTGAGGATTTTGTAATGGTGATGATTGATGTTTATGATTTGGTCACTTGTCGTTACGTAGATAATATAATGTATGTAGAGTAGACAACAAGGTGCCATTATGTAAAAAATAAAAAAGAAATAAAAAAAAGGTGCCTAGTAAAAGAGTGGTGAAAATGAAAGGATTTTGAGAAACTTTAACATACCGCCAAATCAGATTGCTGTAGAATAGATCTATAGGAAACTTTTGAAAAATCTACAAGCGTTTCTTTTGATCAAAATTTTTGGTAGTCATATGACTAACGGGTTATGAGGTGTATTTTGTAAAACAAAATTCTCTTTTGGTATAATATAAATTTGGCGATTCTTTTAACTCTTTATATTACTAATTTGATTTCCTTTGATGTATTATGAGTTTACTACAAAATGCTTACTTGAGTTAAAAACAAACTGTTAAATCCTAATATGACTTTAATTTAAGGGAAAAAATTAATTAATTAATTAATGAAATTAAGAGTAGAGCGTCTCACTTTGGCTCCACAGGTACCATTCAAGCAAATTATCTTAAACACAAACTCAAGCCGTCAGGAATCTTAAGAAGACTAACTCCCCGAGGAAAGCTATAATTAAAACCTTCGCGTAAAGCTTCAGACTAGTGATTATTCTCCCCCACTTTGTACAAAATACCGGTAAATTATTAGTTTTGCCTTCATCGTAACAATACTGCCCCATTCTCCCATATTACAAGAGCTAGTCTATGATCAGTATTGTTTGTAATTTGATCGATATTATATTTGCAATCAGTTCTCCGCTAGTTCATATTTGATATCTTGACTGAGGATTGAAGTTTTAGAGATGTATTAATTCAAACTACCAAATGTTTATGGAGATCTTAAGTCATTTCTTGCTAGACTCTAAAGCAATTTTAACCATTATGTATTTCAAATAACTATAAGCAATAATGCAAATAATAATCATATTTACTCTGACTATGATCCCATGTAGCATTATTTAATGTATGAACATGAAATTTAGTATGTTAACATTATCATTTAATGTCACATTACATGGGATTGTATTTGGTGAATATAAATGGCATTACTCTATTGAAAATATCAAGTCGAGATGCAAGGAAATCCAGTCCAATAATCAGTAGATCAATCACTTGCCTGTGCGTATGGTGGGAGTGGTAAATAGAAATAATCAATGTTAGGTAGGAAGGGTAAATTGAATTATTGCAGCTGAACATTTTTCAGTAATTTATTGAGTAGCGGACGGAAGTGGAAATGAGATATTTTTCATTTTCCACGTTCCTGTCTTCGCTATTGGCTGATATGTTAGGTCTGAAATAAATGAGGTTCGACCTAAGAACTCAACTCAAATACAACTCAATTAAATTATGTTTGGACATGAAACTTTTCTACACAATTTTAATCTGGCTAGATAAACATTTGACGTACACATAAGGAGAAGACTATTGATTAAAAACTCGACAATACAATATTTTTCTCATTGTTACAATTTTTTCTTATACAAAGTTAGGATGCTAGGCGTACCATGAAAACGTGTATGCATTTTTCTATTTCTCAAAGCGCTCTCTCTCATGCACAAACACCACAACTATGTGGAAATATCTCTCTCTGCTGCGTGTTTCTTTTTTATATCCGTTCTCCGAATTGCTTAATTCATTGCCTGTATTTATAACTTAGTCTCCAAGGTTTGATAAGTTTTCTTCTATGGAAATTACACCAACTCAAAAATCAGGTTTAAAAGCATTCTTATTCAGAAATCAGGTGATAATTCAACATTTCAACATTGATAATAACATTATAAAATTAAATTAATCCACATACTCACCTACCCCACCACCATCCACTCACCCCCACCCCATTTTCACTCCCAAGCCCTAAATCACTCCCCCCAGCCCCCTCTCTCTCTCACTCTCACTCTCACACGAAAGACCATGGTTGATAGGGATGAAAAAAGAAAAAGAAAAAAAGGTTTAACCCAATACTCGTGGGATCCTGCCCCGAATGGGGTGGAGATTACCCGACTAATTGGGTAAATGGGACGGGTATGAGGTGAGGGTCATTGCCCCGATGTTACACCCCATTAATATATAGTTAAAGTCAAGAAAATTATTTAGTCAAAGTCCAAAATTCATTTGGTCAAAGTCAAATAAGGACTTAAGTTGAATAAATTATTTTCATGAGGCTTAAGTTGTAATTACAAATATTTGAGGGCTAGAAATAAAATATAGGAATCAAAGGGATTTAGCTTTCTATTACTAGAAATTATAGGGCTAAAAGTTACATTACAAATTTGTGATAGTTATCTTTCCCATTACTTTTCATTTGGGGAGAATGAAGGTAAAAATAAAAAATAAAAAATAAAATATCAGAAGCAGAGAAGAAACGGGAGAAAGAAAAGGAAGGAGAGGGAGGGAAAGAAGAAGAAGAGGCTGGTTCGGAGATGGGAAATGATCGTTAAACACTTATTGATGTATGGTTTTTCAATCCCTCCTTATTTTAAAGAGGTATGTTAATTCAATTTCTAGGGTTTATGAACAATTCGCTTATAGTCAAAGTTTAGCAAGAATTAGTAGTTATTGACATGTATTTGAGGTATTAAACAAGATTATGTCAAAGAAATGTATATTGGAAGATTGGTGTTGAAGAAAGTGAAACTTTGAAAATTTGTTTATGAAATGTATACTTATTCTTTGATTTTCTTGTGATTATATGATTTCAACCACTTAATTTAAGGATTTGGTGTTTGATTCCTCCATTTTAAGCCATTTTTGAGCAATTCTAGTACACATGTTTTGTTTCTAAAATTCTGCCCTGAAAAGTGTTATTTCTATCCACCGTTTCGGTGCTAGTTTTCAATATACAAAAACAGGTGCCAGATTCCAATACGCTGGACTTTAGTGCTGTTTTTGTCAAGATTTTGTTTTCACAGATTTTACGTGTTTGAATGAAATTGAATGATGAATGTTGAAGTTTAGGCGTTGGATTAGGCAATGTATACGGTTTGTATAGTATATGTATAAGGTAGTGATTTTAAGAAATTATAGTGATTTAATGGACTTGATCATGTTAAGTAATAATTAAAGAGATGAAAAGTTTAAGAAATAGAGATGCAAGAATAAATATAGAAGTTAGAGGAATTATGTGGTAGATTTGTATTAGTTTAATTGCTAGCTTTTAATTTGAGTTATTATACCGTTCTTTCAGGTAGTGACGTGAAAGTTTGGTAATGTCCATCAATTTAATCAGATTGCTATCCATACATTAATGAGTGGAAAAATCTATATATTTCAAATATCGATAAAGTACTTATACTATTATATTACGTGTGATTGTGAATTATTTGTTCAATTAAATGATTGATATATGTGGAATTCAAAGATTGGATATGGAGTGCCTCTGAGTTGTAATGTGAGACACATGAGATATTGAGATTGGCCAGAAAAGTATATGCAATTATATACTTCTTTTAATTCACTAGGGGGCTTTAGCCGTGTTCTATACTACATAGAGGGGCCTTGACTATGGAAGAAGGGGTCGACTGTATACATATAATTCACTGAGGGGCTTTAGTCGTGTTCTAGAATTGATTATCACAGGTCTTTGAGACCCGTTTTCGTATTACGGAGGGGGCCAAAGACCCGTGTCGAAA
The DNA here is from genome assembly GCF_002742605.1 of Olea europaea var. sylvestris. Taxonomy (NCBI): domain Eukaryota; kingdom Viridiplantae; phylum Streptophyta; class Magnoliopsida; order Lamiales; family Oleaceae; genus Olea; species Olea europaea. The sequence goes on from NW_019263103.1 coordinate 386,326, forward strand.
GTGTTTAGCCCGAGCGACAGATTACAGTTCAGTCATAGGGTACATTTTTTTTGGATTTGTATTATATGGATGAGATGATATTTTATAGAGTTACGAGAATGTCTCATTTATTGGCTATAATTATATATGAAGTTTCTCGTGAATTATTAAGTAACATAAGCTCAACCATCAATAAATATATATAAATGACAGAGTATAATTTTCAAAATTTTCCTTCCACTGAGCTATCAACTCATATTTTTCTACAATTTTCTTACAGGTAGTAGTTGGTTCTTGATAATACAAGGAGCTTGATGATTTTGGAGTTAAAGCCATATGACATATTGAGTGATATGAATCATTTGGTTTGAACATGGAAAAAAAAAACATATATATATATTTTGAGTCCAATGCATATTTTTGATAAGTATCTTATTTTGGATCATAATTAGTAGTACTTCATAGTCGGGCTTGGCAGTAGATATGGCATCTAGTCAATATCTATCATTAGTGCACGTCACGTTTCGAAACCATTAGGGTGATTCGGAGCAGGCCATGTCACCAGAAGCGGGTATGGGGCAGGTATGGGAAATATAGTCCCTGTCCTGCTATCCGTCCTGTTTAAAGTTAATTTTATATTCAAGTTTTTATCAAACAAAAATAATAAATTTATCATCATTTTTAAAAAGAACATAAGTTGTTTTTGACAAATTGGTAAAAAAATAATAATATTTACTAAGGATATAAAAAATAAAATAAATAAGAAATAAAAAGAAAAAATAAATTGGGCCTTAGACCCGCCCAATCTCGATTTAGTCGGGGTATGGATATGTGGTAAGATAACAAAAATACCCGATGGGATGGAGGTGGGAATGGCTGACCCATCCCATTCCCACCTCATTGTCATCCCTAATCGTTGTGAGATCACCAAAAGACCATTATAGCGACGCTCACAATGGTGAGCATTGTTGTGCAATGATGATGGTTTTGGGGTTGTTTCTTCCATTTTTGATCTGCTGCTGAGCTGGAGTTTCAAGATAATTATGTTGTTGGTTGTAGGTGTTTTGAAAGTGGTGGTAGTGTTGGCGGTGATGGTGAGATGGTGGTGGTACTAACGGTAGTGGTGCAGGTGACGGTGTTGCTTGCAGTGGTGGTGGTGCTAGCAATTGTAGTTAAATGGCACATTGGTTTGGTGTTGATGGTGGATTTGGGTGGCTGGGATAAAAAGTTTTTGTGATCAATTATTTGAGAAATCGTAGCCAATAAATTGATTAATTTGTAATCAATAAATAATATGCGATCATACTGTGACAAATAAATAATACATTACCAAAAAAATATGAGATTGCAATTAAACTTGTAATCATGGCTCACAATTTGTTAAGTTTTAACTAATTAATTTGATAATTTGTGGCTGTGAATCGACTGTGATTTGTGGTTGCAAAATAATATGACCTATTAATTTTATAATTTGTGACCAATAAATAATTTATGACCTATAAAATTTGAAATTTGTGACCGAGAAAGTGTGACCAATTAATTTGATAATTTTTGTGACCTATAAACTTTGTGATTTATGACTACGACGTTCTGTGATTCTGACAGTAGAAATTTGTGACCATAAATCATATAATATTGTGACAGTCATATTTAATTAATACAATATTTTTACTTATCAATTTTAATTAGTAAAATTTAATTATGAAATGATTTTTGAAATTTTAAAATTGTATCTGTCAAACACGTTAGATATATATTGTTTCTTTTAATTAATAATTACGAAGGCATGATTGATAATCATGTCATTAATGAGATTGTAAATTTAACTTGGACATTTCCATCCACAGCCTCTTCGGTTTCTATATCTCCGACATTTTTCTTCGTTCTTTATCATAATACTTGGAGGAAGGTATACATCCAAAACTAAAAGAGATCAAAGGGATTGAGGAAACAATGAAGCCTCTCAAGGAAGTTTCAGAAAAATATGAGAAGAAAATGGAAGAGTTCCTTTATGGTCAAAACAAGTCGCTAGAAGACTTAAGCAATCATGTTAGTTCTCTTATTAGTACAAAGATTGGAGAATCAATTGAAAGAAATAATCCATCTCCTTGTTGCACTGCAGGATTGCCCGCAGTTGAATTTCCCAAGTTTTCTGGTGACGGTTTTGATGAATGGGTTTACAAATGCAATGAATTATTTGATTTGTATAAAACAACGGATGACGTAAAAGTTGAATTGGCATCAATTCATATAGATGGAAAGGCTCTACAGTGGCATAGAGTGAAGATAGAACTGTCACCTGTTATGAAATGGGAAGATTACACTCATCAGATGGGGTTGAAGTTTGGGGCTAAAATTCATGGATCTGGTATGGAGAACGAATCTAGAGAGACTAATACAACCCCTCTGAACAACACAAAATGGCCACGCCGCAGGATATGTAAGTTAAGAGGAACTAGTGATGAAGAGAGCCCAAAACTAAAAGAATCTTACCCGAGATTTGGTCCATTTTACCGCAACGGTAAGTCCTCGGAGTTGTATTTTAGGGGGAGGCTTGGTAGCATTTACTGAAAAACTCCACAGACAGGGCAGCGGTGACCATTGAAATTCACTTGTCTGCAATGAAAAAGATAGACAAAGAGGCAAGAGCTACCTATGACGACGGCGCAGTGGATCATTTGTCTGGACCTGAGTTTAGATGGATGATGATTAAAGATGGTTGTTTATTCCTACAACTTGTGTCGTATGTTCTTGGAGGTGCCCAGCAACTTGGCTATACTCCTAGCCATATCATATTTGGTCAAAAGAAAAATAACAGGTACAAGGAAATTAAAGATGGATTGAGGCCATGTTCTTTGTTGGAAACCAAATTCCATTCATAGTGCTCAAGGAATTAATGAAGCAAAGCTATTTCAGGAATGTAATAGAGAGAGGAAAATGGGAGGAACCGTCAGATTTGTGTAGGATAGCTTTGTATCAATTATTATTGTTGCCAGCACAATAAACTCACGACTCTAGACCATTACTGCATAGACATTCTAGCAAGGCCGGTCCTGTGATTTTCGGGGCCTAAGGCGAACTCAAAAAATTAGGCCTCCCCAAATGAGCAAAAATGCAAAATCCAACAGTGTATTATGCAACATATTGCTAATATAGAGCTACAGATTCATATTTAGGAGGCATGATGTATATCTAATGCTCAAAGATTAACCTAAAAGATAATTAGAAAATATCTCAATCATCTCGTAATTAATGGTTTCAATATAGTTAGTACGTATGCATGTGATATTGATCCTACAATAACAAATCATATAAGCCGACTATACCACAATTATGTAAGTCGACAAGGCTTGAAACATTTTCAATATATTCAATAACAAGTTGAAGCAAGCCATTGCTTACCTGAAAAGTGGAATTTCAAAGAAAATTATGAAATCACAACCTTGAGAATGCTACCATCATAACTCACAAGCCTAAAATAAAAATTTAACATTAACCACCAATACAAATATACAATTCTATTGCATTAATCTATTCTGTTTAACAGAAGCTTGAGCCAATTTAAAAACTGTAGATCATTTTAGCTAAATGTTATCCTACTAAGTAGGAATCATTTCACAAGACATTTACAATGTAGCATTATGCACAAACATGTCGTAACTTCTAGGTGAGTCAATATAACATCCACAAACAAAATAAAAATAATTTTGTATCTTGTCTCAATAGTTTATCATTTTGAGTCAAAAATCCCAACCATTGAACTATTTGACAAGAAAACTAGATATTCAAATATGTCAGTAACCAGAAACAATCATGAAGAAAATATTATATTCTGCAAATAGATAAACAACCTAACTTCAAGAATCTTACCCAAACTTCCCCGGTTAAATAATATTAGAATGGACAAAACAATAACCGAATAACACATAAGGAGGCCTTATCCTTGACACGAACAATTCCTAAATAAATTACATATCTCTTATTCAAGTTCAAACAAACATGTAAAAACAAAGAAGTATTTCACAAATAAAACTGAAAATATAACAGCTATTGAGCTCTTTAAATGATGACAACAAGATTTCAGAGTTCTGCAAGCAGTGCATCGGAATTCTAGAACTCAGCATAAAGCACACACAAACAATAAAGGCATAACTACAAGCGAAGTATAACGCATGATACTTCATCTCCAGTACATGTTTCACAGTTTCATTGAAAACTAAAAGATGCACCATTTTAATCAAAAACCACAACACAAAGCAAGAACCATGTAAACAATGTCTGAACCATATAAACAAGGTTTCAGACCAAAGGTCCAAGATAACAATCACATATCATTATATCAATCCATTTAGACAAATCAACATACACTTAACCTGTACAGACCTCCAATCTTCTGCTTCCAAGGGTAACAATTAAAAAGTTTTCCTGCTTCAATGGAATGTGTGAATGGATTTTGGCATTTTGTAAAGGGAAACAGGAGAATAGAGCTAAATTTGCTGTTAAGGTTGAAAAAAGGGCAGATTGTTGTGATTTGTTTTCTTTTGTTGTGATTTGTGAAAGAGTGAAGGGAAGGGAAGAATAAGCCACCTAACGAAATGAGGCAGTCGCATGGTCGTCGTTTCGATTGGAGTTGTGGCGTCAAAATAACGGCGTTGAGGTCGGGCAAAGTAGACCTAGGCAAGAATGAAAGTAGATTTTCCCTTTTCTTTCTTTATAAAAAATAAAAAATAAAAATTTAGCCAAAAATAGGCCCCCCACCTGTTTTGGGCATGAGGTGCAGGCCTCATCGGCCTCACCACAGGACTAGCCCTGCTTTCTAGGAAGGTATTTGCATTTAGAGTTAATTGGCTCCAACAGCCTTCTGATTCGCTCCATGGCCTGCAATTGCTAATACTGGGGCCAAAATGTGGAGAGGAGGGAAAGGAAGAAGAAGAAGCAGAAGAGAAGGACTTGGAAGGTCAGCATGAGCTAAGTAATTTGTAGGATGCTACCAATATTGATGATAAAATATCTTCGTCAACCACAGAATTGAGAAAAATTGGTATGCATTTCAGGCCTCTAAGGCGTGGTTATGGAAGCAGAGGAATTAGTTTCACAAATAGTATGTGGCGTTGCAAGGCATATCCCATTCTTTACTTGCCTCCTTTCTTGGTCAGAGATGATACAGAGTTAATGTTTCAATGTCTCAGACACTACGAAATCAATCAAAAACTTGACAAAAGCAAACAGGAGGCTAGCTCGTATTTGTTGTTTATGAGCGAGCTGATATGTACACCTACAATCAAAACCTTTGCCATGTAAAACTTCAGACTAGTGATTATTCTCCCCCACTTTGGACAAAATACTGGCCAATTATTAGTTTTGCCTTCGTTGTAATAGCACTGAAAACGGTTTACGCCATTCTCCCATATTACAAAAGCTAGTCTATGTGCAGTTGTAATTTGATTGATATTATATTTGCAATCAATTCTGTGTTAGTTTATATGTGAATTTCTCTTGCAGTTTAATTCAAATTGTCAAATGTTTATGGAGATCATAAGCCATTCCTTGCTAGACTCTAAGGCAATTTTAACCATTACATATTTCATCACACATGGGTAAGATAGTGAGTTGATTGATTTTCCAAACCATTCAATTAATTTACTATAAGAAATAATGCAAATAATAATGCTATTTATTCTCCCTATTATCCCTATTTAATGTATTAATATAAAATTTAGTTTATTAATATTATCATTTAATCACAACAACAAAAACAATATTTTGCAACATTCAAAAAATGTTGCTAAAGGTCTTTTGCAACGTTTGGACATATGTTGCAAATCTCAATATTGCCTTAGAATAGAAGCATACAGTTGCGAATAACCGTTTTGCAACTTTTTTTGAACCTTGCTAATAGCATTTTTGCAACTTTTTTTAAGCTTTGCAAATAACATTTTCGCAACATTTTTTCAGTATTGCTACAACGTTTTTTGCCTGTTGTCTATGACTGCATCCTTATTTTTTACAACATTTTGTTGACAGTTGCCATAAGTCATTTTACATTTTTTTCTTAAATTTTGTATTTTTTTAAATTTATAGAACAATTTATACAAAACAAGATATATAGAAGATAACAATATCAATTCAAATAATCATTATTAATTGACTCCAAAATGAAGCAATGTCCATACAAAATTGAGATCTAAAATTCTGAACCCAATACATTTCCAATAAAAATAAATAAATAAATTCCACAATCCCTTTTGAGCAAGGTCTCCATCAAGCTCCTTAGAAATTTTAATAGCTTCACATGTGGCAACTTTCAAGGCCTAGGAAGCAGGAATTACAACTAGCAATATTGCATCATTGTGTTCAGCATATTGAGTCTATAAAAAGAAACAGGGATATTGACGTCGGGTAGGATAGTGATTATCCTATTGGCTTATTGTAGCAGATGATTCGCAAGAAAAGAATGACAGAAAACTCCCAAAAAAACTAGAGAAAATACTCTGAATTCAACTCAATATCATTAATAATGCAGAATGATGAAAACTAACCCACAAGCCGGGTTAAATAGCTGCGAAATATGAAATTATAGGAAAATTACCAAAAATGGCAAAATCCCAAAATTATACCAAAATAAAATATTAAGTAAAAGAAGTAATTTGCCAAAAATTTTGCTCAATTCGAGTTTTCTAAGATATGAAAAAAAGGAAACGAAATATTACCATAAATAATAAAAAATAACTTAAAATTGAATTTTGGAAAGGAAAACAGTGGATTTTGAGCTCGAAATTGATGTCCACCGAGCATATCTGGGTGACTACGACGTGCACGCTGAAGAGAGCTTTCCGGATTGGGGTCATAATAGCGATTCCAATAACCGTAACCAAAGTTATGGCCAAATTATCAAAAACACGTCAAATTCCCTCAATTAAGGAAATAATGGTGATTCACTTTCCATCTTTGCGCCGATCCGCCATCTCATGGTATCTCAGCGCCATCATCGTGCTATCTGACAAATCAGCATCACTCGACTCGGATCCTCCTGCATCAGTCGCCCCGGGTTGGAAAGAACTCGCCCTCGAGTTCACAGTAACTTCATCGGATTCCATAAAACGAGGGCTTAGGTGTTTTACATTGAAGACGTCAGAGGTCTTCAAATGGCTCGGGAGGCGCAATCTGTAAGCATTATCATTAATCTTCTACAACACTTCACAAGGTCCAATCTTTCGCTCCTTTAGCTTATTGTATTCCCCAGCTGGAAAACGATCACGAGTTAATACTGCCCAAACAAAATCACCAACATCAAATAACACCTGGCGTCGATGACTATTTGCCTAAACTTTGTACTTAATATTACTATCCTGTATGGACAGTTTTACCTGCTCATGGATACCTCGAAGATGTTCAGCTATCTCATCAGCTTTGTTATTGAAGCGTCCCACACGTGGAATTGGAGCCAAATCAAGTACTCCGGATGGGTTTCGACCATAGACAATTTCAAAAAGACTCAGTCCGGTGGTTCTATTCCTCGACCGATTATAAGCAAACTCTGCTTAAGGTAATGCCAATTCCCACTGCTTCGATTTAGTCCCGGCTAAGCTTCTCAAAAGATTTCCCAAACTCCGATTCACCACCTCAGTTTGACCATCTGTTTGGAGATGGTATGCACTGCTAAAATTCAATTTCGTTCCAAGTTTCTCCCACAAACTTCTCCAGAAATGACTCATAAACTTAGTGTCACGATCAGAAGTAATTGACTGTGGAACACCATGTAAACGCACAATCTCTCTGAAATAAAGATGAACAATCCGAGTAGCATCCATTGTCTTTCGGGAAGTCACAAAATGAGCCATCTTTGAAAATCTGTCAACCACAACAAGAATGGAATCCATCGCTCGCTGTGTTCAAGGTAAGCCCCAGACAAAATCCATACTGACATCAAACCAAGGAGCTTCAGGTACGGGTAATGGTGTGTACAATCCAGCATTAGTAAGAGCCCCTTTAGACCGCTGACATACATAACACCGCTCCACATAATGTACCACATCACTGCTCAACTTGGGCCAGTAATAATCAGAAGAGACCAATGCTAATATCTTGTCTCGCCCAAAATGTCCTTCGTTATGAAGTTCACTAATAATCTGCTGCCTTAGTGAACAATCCGAAATGCATAATTGCAATCCACGAAACAGGTAACCATTATGTAAAACAAAATCATGTCGGTGATTATCAGTTACCTCCCGAATTATCTTCCCAAATGAAGGATCCGCAGCATACATATCAGGAAATGCCTCAAATCCGACAATCTTGGTGCCCATGGTGGTAAGGAGTAATGTGCGACGGCTCAACGCATCTGCTACTTAATTCAAACTCTCTGCTTGATGCCTGAGTGTGAAAGTAAACTCCTGCAAGTACGCCACCCACTTTGCACGTCGCCTACTCAGGTTGTGCTGACCATTGATGTACTTCAAAGCCTCATGATCAGTAACAAGGATGAACTCCCTCTGTACCAGGTAATGGCGCCAATGCTTCAGAGTCTGAACTATGGCATAGAACTCCAGGTCATAAGTGGAATAATTTTTCTTCGATCCCGATAGCTTCTCAATAAAAAAGGCTGCTAGACGTCCCCCCTGACTCAGAACACCACCAATGCCAACTCCAGACGCATCACAGTTTACCTCGAACACCTTTTCAAAATTCGGAAGTGCCAAGACTGGGGCCTCCGTCATCTTCTGCTTAACCAATTGAAAGCTAGCCTCTGCCTCCTCAGTCCACTGAAAATCACGCCCTTTAAGGTATTCTGTGATAGGAGCAATCAAGGTACTAAAGTTTCTGATGAATCGTCAATAAAAGGATGCCAATCCATGGAAACTCCTGACATCGTGCAAAGTTTTTGGTTTCGGCCAATTCAAAACTGCCTCAATTTTGGATTGATCTAGATGAACACCATCAGTAGACACAACAAAACCCAAAAAAGTTACAGAAGTTGTGAAGAAAGAACACTTATTCTGATTGATGAATAAGCGCTCCGTCCTCATTACATCAAAGACAGCATGAAGATGATTAAAATGTGACTCCCATGTCAGACTATAAATAAATATGTCATCAAAATAAACTATCACAAACTTCCCCATGAAAGGCCGTAAAACCTAATGCATAAACCTCATAAAAGTGCTGGGTGCGTTGGATAGTCCAAAGGGCATGACCATCCACTTGTACAATCCATGATGTGTCTTGAACGCGGTCTTCCACTCATCTCCAGGTCTGATTCTGATCTGGTGGTATCCACTTTTAAGGTCAATTTTTGAGAAGACCTTAGAACCGGACAATTGATCCAACATGTAGTCCAGACGAGGAATTGGAAACCTGTACTTCACTGTAATCCTATTAATTGCCCTGCTGTCAACACATATATGCCATGAACCATCTTTCTTCGGCACTAGGAGAGCAGGAACTGCACAAGGACTCATACTCTCACGAATGTAGCCCCTTTCCAATAATTCTACCACCTGTCGTTGCAACTCTTCAGCTTCCTTGGGACTGAGGCGATATGCTGGGCAATTTGGTAGACTCGACCTCGGAATGAGGTCGATCTGCTGTTGAATGTCCCTCATAGGTGGTAGTCCTGGAGGAAGATCCTCCGGCATCAAGTCAGAAAACTCCATCAGTAGCTGCTGTACTTCTGCTGAAAATTCTGAATCCACATTCGCTGTACTATTTTCACGAGGCATTAAAGCATAAACTATTTTTTCACGCCCCACCTCAACCAAGAACCTGGACATAGAAAGTAGATTGGGGTTTTTAACTACCGGGGCAGGGATGTTTCCTTCCTTGCGAGGCACCAAAACAATTCTCTTCCCTTTGATATTAAGAGAATAAGTATTCTTCCGCCCATCATGGATAACACTGGGATCATACTGCCAAGGTCGTCCCAACAAAACATGACACGTGTCCATTGATATCATATCACACCAAGCATTATCAAAATATTTTTTTTCCAATCGAGAAAGACACTAAGCATTGTTTTTCTACCGTTACCTCATTGCCTTTATTCAGCCAAGACAACTTGTATGGTCTGGGATGACGATCCATTTTCAGTTGCAGTTTCTCGATAGCCTCCTCAGACACTACATTCTCACAACTGCTACTATCAATTATCAGCAATTGTGCAGGTTGTGTGGAAAACGTTGGTCCTCAACCAATCATCCCCTTAGTCACCCTTAGGAGTCAGTAGACTCTTTCGAACGACCAGGGTCTCCTGGCCATCTCCATATAGCACATCCTCATCTTCACCCTCATCATACACGGGTTCCCCAACTTCCTCAAACTCCTCTATCATATCCTCCTCAATCAGAAGATTTTTATTATTCTGACCAGCAGGCTTCCCGCAATCAGTCTCCCAATGCCCCTATTCACCACACCTAAAGCACTTAATACTTGAGCTGGAACTGTAACGCCCCAAACTCTTTTTCATTATTATTGTTATTTTTAAATAAAAATGAGCTCAAGCTGCTACCAAAACTTTTCTCTATCTAATTTAAGCGAAAATATATCGAAAATATTCGATTTCAAATTATTAAACAATATAATAAATATCGTGCAGAAATATTAACAAAAAGATATTCTTTATATAAATTGACGATTGTCCTTTCTAGAAATTTTACTTGACGACCACATTAGCATCGCTCCGTCAATCTTCCACGCGTCCTCACGACCCGTTCTTATCTGAAAATATTGTAAGAGTGAGTATTTTGAAAACACTCAGTAAGAATACGTGCACATCCTTTTTCACATGATATAAATATAAAAAAAAATAGCATAACATACCAACATTTCTTAGGAATTTCTTAAGAATCCCCATATCCCGTAGGATTTAATTTCTTTTCTTTGACCTGACGGTCTATCCCGAAGGATTTAACTTCTTCTCTCTGACCTAACGGTCTATCCCAAAGGATTTAACATAGCATTCGACCCGAAGGCCTTAAAGTATCTCATGCCAAAATTTACATATATATCAAGGAATAAGAATTTACCACTTGCACCATGTATTCTTACCTCAATTTGATATCCAAGAATTTACTTGAAAATGACTTTGTGAAAAGATATACTTTGCTCAAAATTCTAAAATTATAAAGAGGCGTGATGTATGTATAATATAAACTGTGGTGGAAGAAATCATTTTCATCTCATATATATATATAATTTCCACACACGTAACTTCCATAATGTGAAAAGTCATCTGAGGTTAATTGAAGATTAATGTAATTAAACCACCATGAGTTAATGTAAAGTCAATTAAAGTGTGTTACTGTTACAAATTTGAAAGGGCATGTTCTAATTAATTAAAGTTAATATCATGGTTAAGGAGATAATTAAGTCTAAATAAATCCAATTATACTAACATATTCATTCCCTTCATTATGACCACATGACCGTACATATTTCTAGGAGAAAAATCATTTTATATTATACATTAAGAAAATATTAATAGATAACATATTTCGTTTTATTAGAATAACTCAGACATACTAGCTCAAAATTACTTTTTCTTAATTCCAAATTATACTATTTAACAAGAGCTATAAAATGAGTATAATATCGATATATTTTTAATAACTTTTAAAACACTTAAATATTCAATCCAAATAAGTTACGATAAATTAAAAATATAAGCTTGCGGAATAAACCATTTAAGCAAATAAGTGGGACGTGTTTATCACTTCAACTTTTCGACTTTAGTGTGATGACAGTGTTGGACATGGATTTTTTTATTTGTTAAATTACCAACCCACGTGGAAAAATTTAAAATTCGGAGTGTTACATCCTTACCCCCTTAAAATAATTTCGTCCTCGAAATTATCTTATTTAGCCGAATAACTCTGGATACTTGGCTTTTATTTCTTCTTCTTTTTCCCAAGTAGCTTCTTCGACTCCATGATTTTTCCATCGAACTTTAACTAAAGCAATTTCTTTATTCCTTAATGCATGTGTTTTCCTTTCGACAATCTCCAAAGGAGTCTCTTCATTTGTTAGATCTTTCTGTACTTCCAATGAGTCATAGCTTATCATATGTTCGGGATCATGCACATTCTTTCTAAGAATCGACACGTGGAATACATTATGTACAGTTGATAGTCTAGGTGGCAATGCTAGACGGTACGCTACATTCCCAATTCTATCTAGAATTTCAAAAGGACCAATGAATCGAGGTCTCAACTTTCCTTTCTTGCCAAATCTAAGAACTCCTTTTATGGGTGCCACTTTTAGAAACACTTTTTCACCGGCTTCAAATTCTATCGATTTTCTCCGCTGATCTGCATAGCTCTTTTGTCTATCTTGAGCAGACTTTATTCTATCCCTAATTCTATCAATTACTTGCACTGTCCTTGCAATAATCTCCGGACCCAAAATTCGTTTTTCTCCGACTTCATCCCAATAAACTGGGGACCTATATCTTCTACCATAGAGAGCTTCATAAGGAGCCATGCCAATAGTAGTTTGGAAGCTATTATTGTATGCAAACTCCACTAATGATAGATGTGACTCCCAACTACCTCCCAAATCCAAGACACATGCTCTGAGAATGTCTTCTAAGATGTGAATAGTTTGGAGCAGCAGGCCACTGGTGGGAGTCTGCTTCGCGCACTAGAACGGAAGCGTAACAATGTGCTATGACTTGGGTACAGTTCAAGGAAGAGGTAATGACAAAATACTTTCCTCAATCGCTGAGGGATCGGAGAGAGGCAGAGTTCCTACAGCTGAAACAAGGAAATATGTCGCTTGATGAGTATGAAAGGAAGTTTGAACAACTTTCTAGGTATGCTACACATCTTGTCGATACCGAGCCAAAGAAGGCTAGAAGGTTCGAACTAGGCTTGCGTCCAGAGATTGGAGAAATCATGGCATCTCACCATACGACCACATATAGTGAAGTGCTTCAAAGAGCGCAGTCAATTTCTGATCGTCTAGAAATGGATCGGATGACTGAGAAGAATAATGAGTCATATGGGAAACGAAAGTGGAATGGATCGAATAAAGGGAAGGGATTGGGATAATTTAAGAAGTCCAATATTGGATCAGAATCAGGGTCAAGTAAACCAAATAAAGTTACTCCACGATGCCCAAAGTGCAATAAGGCCCATGGAGGGGAGTGCTGG
>NW_019263104.1:0-985 GCF_002742605.1 Olea europaea var. sylvestris
TTTCCCATCCAATTGGCACTTGACAACAATGCAAGTGTTAAACAACGTGTCAAAAATTGGTGTACAAATAGAAACGTTCAATCGGTAAGGACCTTTTATATGTACACCATGGTGTACACTTTGCCACATGACATTACCCTGTTAGACAGTATAAATTTCAAATAGTTCTCCCATCCATTTGACACTTGACAACAGTGCAAGTGGCAAACAACATGTCAAAAATCAGTGCATAAATAAGAAAAGTTCAATCGATAAGGACCTTGCAACATGTACACTATGGTGTACACTTTAGTTTACACTTTGCCATGTGACACTACCTTGTTGGACACTTTAATTTCAAACTATTTTCCCATCCAATTGACACTTAACAACAATGTAAGTGTTAAACAACGTGTCAAAAATCAGTGTAAAAATAGCAAAGTTCAATCGGTAAGGATCTTGCTACATGTACACTATGGTGTACACTTTAGTTCATACATTACCACGTGACATTACCCTGTTGGACAGTTTAAATTCCAAATAGTTTTCCCATCCAATTGACACTTAGCTACAATGCAAATATGAAGCAACGTGTCCAAAATCAGTGTACAATTAACAAAGTTCAATCGGTAAGAACCTTGCAATATGTACACTACAGTGTACACTTCAGTTTATACTTTGCCATGTGACATTACCCTGTTGGACATTTTAAATTTTAAATAGTTTTCCCATCCAATTGACACTCGACAACAATACAAGGATCGAAAAAATTGTCAAAAATCAGTGTACAAAGAGCAAAGTTCAATCGGTAAGAACCTTGCTACATGTACACTATGGTGTGCACTTTAGTTTAAACTTTTCCCACATGATTACCCTTTTGGATAGTTTAAATTTTCCCATCCAATTGACACTTGACTATAAACCAAGTGTCAAACAACGTGTCCAAAATCAGTGTACAAATAGCAAAGTTCAATCGGTAAGAACCTTGCTACATGTACACTATGGT
>NW_019263104.1:9513-10377 GCF_002742605.1 Olea europaea var. sylvestris
ATAGCAAAGTTCAATCGGTAAGAACCTTGCTACATGTACACTATGGTGTACACTTTAGTTTACACTTTGCCACGTGACATTGCTCTGTTGGACAGTTTCAATGTCAAACAGTTTCCCATCCAATTGACACTTGACAACAATACAAGTGTAAATAAATGTGTCAAAAATCTGTGTACATATAGCAATGTTCAATCGGTAAGAACCTTATTACATGTACATTATGATGCATACTTTTGTTTACACTTTACAACGTGACATTATCCTGTTCGATAGTTTAAATTTCAAACACTTTTCCCATCCAATTGATACTTGACAACAATGCAAGTGTCAAACAACGTGTCAAAAATCAGTGTACAAATAGCTATGTTCTCGATAAGGACCTTCTATATGTACACCATGGTGTACACTTTAGTTTACACTTTACCACATGACATTACCCTGTTAGACAGTATAAATTTCAAATAGTTTTCCTATCCAATTGACAATTGACAACAGTTCAAGTGGCAAACAACATGTTAAAAATCAGTGTACAAATAAGCAAAGTTCAATCGATAAGAACCTTGCAACATGTACACTATGGTGTACACTTTAGTTTACACTTTGCCACGTAACATTACCATGTTGGACAGTTTAATTTCAAACTATTTTTCCATCCAATTGACACTTAACAACAATGCAACTGTTAAACAACTTGTCAAAAATCAGTGTACAAATAGCAAAATCTGATCGGTAAGGATCTTGCTACATGTATACTACAGTGTACACTTCAGTTTATACTTTGCCACGTGACATTACCCTGTTGGACGGTTTAAATTTCAAATAGTTTTCCCATCCAATTGACACTGGACAACAATACAAGGGTCA
>NW_019263104.1:14814-24824 GCF_002742605.1 Olea europaea var. sylvestris
AGTATACAAACTATGGGGTTGAACCTTAGACTTAGCCTTTTTACAAGTTATCCACTTTCGACATATATGTTGTACGTCATGTCACATTTTAGGCCAATAAAAATGTTCCTCTAACATGTCTGAAGTCTTTTGAACCCCGAAGTGTCCCATTAAACCGCCTCTATGTGCTTCCCTTACCAATAATTCACGCAAAGAACAATTAGGAATGCACAACTTATTTTCCCTAAACAAATATCCTTTATGCCTATAGAATATATCAAATGCACCTTTGTCACATGAAGCATAAATACTAGAAAAATCACAATCAGATTCACACATGCCCTTAATATGCTCGAAACCAAGTAATTTAGTACTTAATGAATTTAAAAGAACGTACCTTCGAGACAACGCATCAGCAACTATATTTTCGTTACCTTGTTTGTACTTGATGATGTAGGGAAATGTCTCGATAAACTCCACCCATCTCGCATATCTTTTGTTCAACTTACCTTGACCTCGCAAATGCTTTAAAGATTCATGATCGGTGTGTACCACGAATTCCTTTGGCCATTAGTGCTGCCAAGTCTCCAATACTTGAACAAGTGAATACAACTCCTTGTCATATGTCGGATAATTCAATGCTGCCCCACTCAACTTTTCGCTAAAGTAAGCAATAGGTCTCCTTTCCTGCATTAACACTACTCATATACCTATTCCTGATGCATCACACTCAATCTCGAATGTTTTATCAAAATTTGGTAATGCCAAAATAGGTGCTTTACATAGCTTATCCTTAATGGTGTTAAATGCAATTCCTTGAGATTCTCTCCAATGAAAACCTACACTCTTCTTTACTATTTCAGTCAACGGTGTGGTGATGGTACTAAAATCTCTTATTAATCGCCTATAAAAACTAGTCAATCCATGAAAACTCCTAACTTCTGTTATAGTCTTAGGTGTTGGCCATTCCTTTATAGCTTTTATCTTTTCTTCATCGACTTCCACCCCGTTAGCACTAACCACAAATCCTAGGAAAACAACTCTATCCATACAAAATGTGAACTTTTTGAAATTAGCATATAGTTGTTCCTTTCGCAACACAACAAGCACACAATTTAAATGTTCTAAATGCTCATCTAGGTTTTTGCTATAGATTAAGATGTCATCAAAATAAACTACAACAAATTTCCCCATAAAAGCACGAAAAATATGGTTCATTAAACGCATAAAAGTGCTCGATGCATTAGTGAGTCCAAACGGCATAACTAACTGTTCATACAATCCATACTTAGTCTTAAACGCCATTTTCCATTCATCACCCTCCCGCATGCGAATTTGATGATACCTACTCTTAAGATCAATCTTACTAAAAATGCAAGCACCATGCAACTCATCAAGCATATCATCTAGCTTAGGTATTGGGTGACGATACTTTACCATGATATTGTTGATAGCTCGGCAATCCACGCACATTCTCCAAGTCCCATCCTTCTTAGGCACCAACAAAATAGGTACAGCACATGGACTCATGCTCTCCCTGACATAACCTTTGCTCATCAACTTCTCCACTTGCTTTTGAAGCTCCTTCGTCTCCTCGGGATTGCTTCGATAAGCTGGTCAATTCGGTATGACAGCTCCGGGTACAAAGTCAATCTAGTGCTCGATGCCTCTTATTGGTGGCAATCTACTTGGCATCTCCTCAGGAAACAAGTCGTCGAACTCCTGCAATAAAGACTTAGCCAAACTAGGGAGGGATGTGTTAGAATCCTCGAAATTGAGGAGGGACTCCTTGTACACTAATAATATCATTTGCCTATTATCGCTCATAGTCTTTTTCAACTCACTCTCTTTTGCATAGAAGTTGACCTTCGGCTTTTCTCTCCGTTCAGCTAACTCTTTTTCTCTTCTCTCAACTAACACCTTTTCTCTCCGCTCATGTGGCTTTTCTCTCTTTTCTCCACTCTCAGCCATCTCACTATTTTCTCTCTTATTGATGGTTTCACTATTGCCTCTCCTTTTTCTTGACTCTCTTATTCTATCATCTTCCTCACTTTTCAGCTTGATTTGATCTCCATACACTTGTGTCGATGTTAATGGCGCAAGAGTAATAGTCTTCCCATCCTTGACAAAGCTATAACGATTCCAATATCCATCATGTGTGACCCTTCTATCATATTGCCATGGTCTTCCTAACAAGATATGACCCACATGCATAGGCACCACATCACATACTACTTTGTCACTATAACTCCCAATTGAGAAATTAATTAAAACTCTTTTATTCACCCTAACTTCCCAACTTTCATTCAACCATTGTAACTTATACGGCCTAAGGTGTCTTAACAATGCTAGTCCTAAATTCTCAACTAAAGTTGTGCTAGCTACATTCGTGCAACTCCTACCATCAATAATCATACTACATACCTTATCGTTGACGTAACGTGTGTGGAATATATTTTCTCGCTGCTGCTCCGAATCATCCACTTTGACTTGAATGTTAAGAGCTCTTCTTCACACCAACGATTCCCCAACAGCAAACTCCAATTTTTCTTCTTCTTCAACGTCCTCCAATGCAGGCATGTCCTCAAACTCTCCTTCACATTCACTCACCACCTCTCCATTACCCAACAAAATAATTACCCATTTATTTGGGCATTGAGAAGCAATGTGCCCTGACCCCAAGCATCTGAAACACTTGATGTCTCGATTCCTTGATGGTTGTGAATCTGTTTTGGGTACTTTTTTGCTAGCACTTTCTTCTTTCCCTTTCTGCCACTCATTCCTACCTTTAGGTACAGCTTTATCACCTTTGTGGTTGTTGTTCCACCCTGGCTTCCAAGATGTATTAACACTCGAAGTTCCTAACGGCTGCCTAGCTGCCCCTTTCCTCTTTAGTTGTCTCTCTACCTTCATAGCCACATGCAACATGTCTTCCAACTCCATATAATGTTGCAACTCCACTACATTGGCAATTTCCCAATTCAACCCATTTCAGAATCGTGCCATGGTAGCCTCTCGATCCTCCACCACATTGGCCCTAATCATGAGTATTTCCATCTCTTTATGATAGTCCTCTACACTTTTCGACCCTTGATATATACCTTGCAATTTTTGATGGATCTCTCAGTAATAGTGGCTAGGAACAAACCTCTTTCTCATCAATGACTTCAATTTCTCCCAAGTGCTGATTGGTCTTTTCCCACTCCTACGTTGTGAAGTAATCACTTGATCCCACCATGAAATTGCATAGTCACTGAACTCCAAAACTGCTAACTTTACCTTTTTCTCTTTCGAGTAGTTATAACACTCGAAGATCATTTCAACCTTCCTTTCCCACTCCAGGTATGCCTCGAGATCACTCCTTTCTTTGAATGAAGGAACTGTCATTTTTATATTTCCCAAACTTCCATCCAACTCCTCTCCACGATCACTCCGACCCCGTCTGTCGAACCTATCGCCTCTATTCCTCATCCTTCCCATCTCAACAATGTGAAATTCATCTTCGCCCATGTCACTCCCATATCTATACTTCTCTCGCCTTTCCCTCCTAGGCTCCCATCTATCTGATCCTCTGGCATTGGATACATCCACTCGATGCCCCCAACTAAGATTATCCATCAATGTATCTAATCTATTCATCCAAGCCTCCTGCTTCTCCAACTTATCTCTCACATCTCCAAACGCCCTCTCAAACCTTTGCACTAAGTCCTTCGTTGCATTGCTATTATTGCCTTGTCGGCTTGAGTTGGATTCTGCCCTTTCTGACATCCTAACACTAAAATTTTATTTTACTGCCTCACCAAAAGTCACTTGGAAACACACACAAGGGCTTTTCCCCTCTATTAAGCTCACCTCTCTGCCTTTTACGACTCAGTTCTTTCAACAATTACTTCTAGGAACAATCAATGAACTCAATCAATCAATCAATTCGTGTAGAATTTCCCAAATCGGATGTGACTCAATAATTGTAACAAAGGACTCAAAGAAAACTTTTAAAACTTGATTTAAATTGAAGGAATGGAATGATTCAATGTGTCTAAGTAATTTAGAAACGATAATGAATAATAAAAGTTGGTATTTGATAGATCAATAATAATTAACAATTTTTTTAATTGTAAGGATGAACAGTAATTTTTTTTAGATCCTAAAATCAATAACAAAACCAACAAAGAAAACGAAAACTGATTTGGGCAAAAATTGAGCCAAAAGACAGAATTTTAAGATTTTTGATGAAATTTTTTGGATCAAAGATCAAGAAAACCTTCTGGACACAAGAACACAAGAAATTGAAAAAATTTAGAAAACAAAGGATATAACCTGATTAAATTGGAGCCAAAGCTCTGATACCAACTGATGCGAACCTCGTAGCAATGGAAACTACGAAACCCACAACGAGATTGATGTGGAACCCAAGAACGCCTATGCTAACCCAATTTTGGATCTTGAACCCCAAGAATTGAACCAAGAAACCCTAGATTAGCAAAGAACCTAAAGCCCCTTGATTACAATGAAAAGAACCCACAATCCAATTGATTAGAATGACATAAGAAGTTGAATCTTGATAAGTTCCAAAATTGTTCAAGAAGAACAATAAATTGAAAGAATAAATTTCTCTCTCTATAATATTAATTCAAAAGTCAAAGTTCGAAAGTTTTTTACAATGAAAAGTAATCTCCTATCTATACTAATGAATAAAAATGTCCAAAAATCATCAAATTATGGTAATAATTTGATTCCATAAGAATTCTTTCGAAACTAGAAAATTCGGCCAAAAATAGAAAATTTGCCAATTTTTTTGGCCTGTGCGGCCACATGGCTCAACTTAAATTGCACTTTTGATTTTCTGGAACCATGTGTGCGGTCGCATGTGGTCTTACCTGTGTGGCCGCATGGTGTTATTTTTTGCCTCCGTTTTTGTCACTTGATAACAAATTGATCCAAGTCGATTCGGCCTTCGACCCGAACATGAAAGTTGCTCCATTTTGAGTCCCGAACATGGTTCCATCAATGGTTTCTTGAACGAGTAATCCAATCGCTTGTTTCACTTACTTTGCCCTTGATCGCATCATTGGTTCGCCATCGACTATCAACGGGTCTCGTCTCGCACTTGCCTTCGTCGGGCTCGACTCCTAGATCATATCACAATTGACAACAATGCAAGTGTAAATCAATGTGTCAAAAATCCGTGTACATATAGTAATGTTCAATCGGTAAGAACCTTGCTACATGAACATTATGGTGTATACACCTTAGAACGTGACATTATCCTGTTGGACAATTTAAATTTCAAACATTTTTTCCATCCAGTTGACACTTGACAACATTGCTAGTGTCAAACAACGTGTCAAAAATTAGTGTACAAATAGCTATGTTCAATTGGTAAGGACCTTCTATATGTGCACCATGGTGTAATTTAGTTTACACTTTACCACATGACATTACCCTATTAGACAGTATAAATTTCAAATAGTTTTCCCATCCACTTGACACTTGACAACAGTGTAAGTGCCAAACAACATGTCAAAAATCAATGTACAAATAAGCAAAGTTCAATCGATAAGAACCTTGCAACATGTACACTACGGTGTACACTTTATGTTACACTTTGCCACGTGACATTACCGTGTTGGACAGTTTAATTTCAAACTATTTTCCCATCCAATTGACACTTAACAACAATGCAAGTGTTAAACAACGTGTCAAAAATCAATGTACAAATTGTAAAGTTCAATCGGTAAGGATCTTGCTACATGTACACTATGGTGTACACTTCAGTTTATACTTTGCCACATGACATTATCCTGTTGGGCAGTTTAAATTTCAAATAGTTTTCCCATCCAATTGACACTTGACAATAATGCAAGGGTTGAACAACGTGTCAAAAATCAATGTACAAATAGCAAAGTTCAATCGGTAAGAACCTTGCTACTTGTACGCTATGGTATGCACTTTAGTTTAAACTTTGCCACGTGATATTACCGTTTTGGATAGCTTAAATTTAAAACATTTTCCCATCCAATTGACACTTGACAACAATGCAAGTGTAAATCAACATGTCAAAAATTTGTGTATAAATAGCAAAGTTCAATTGGTAAGGACCTTGCGACATGTACACTATGGAGTACATTTTAGTTTACACTTAGCCACATGACACTACCCTACCAGACAGTTTAAATTTTAAACAATTTTTGCATCCAATTGACACTTGACAGCAATGCAAGTGTCAAACAACCTGTCGAAAATCTGTGTACAAATAGCAAAGTTCAATCGGTAAGAATCTTGCTACATGTACATTATGGCATACACTTTAGTTTACACTTTACCATGTGATATTTCACTAGTAAACTCCTTATAATATGACATAGTCAAAAACTAGCTTCTGTCGACATCGTATGGGGTATTAAAATATTTTTCAAAACTCAACAGCGACCCGGTTGAAAGGTAAACCGGTGCAGTTCACTTAAAATGGCATATAAAATTCCACCGATGTCAAAACCACATGATTTCAAATTTATTCAGTATCTAATCCATGAGAATATCAAATCAAATTGGTTTCATCCAAAAATTCCAAGTAACGAGTGAGTTATGAATTTTTGAAAACAAGGGTAGAAACTGAAAATACAGAAACAGCACCCAGCACAGTTTACTTTATGTGACATATAACCTTTTACCGATATTGGATTGACATGATTCCAATTTTATTCAGTATCTAACTTATGCTATCCAATCCAATTGATTTCATATAAAACACCAAGAAACGAAAGATTTATGATTTTTTTAAAGATGAGGTAGAAACTGAAATTCCTGAAGAAACATCAAAACTTTAAGTCGCTAACTTTTTTTTGTATACGGTGATTTGTAAATTTATTCCTATGACGCATATCTACTTTCAAACATAATTTATTCATAACATGTGTTCGTAAAATAGATCCACACAATATTCTTAGGAATCGAATTTAAAGAAAGTGTAAACATCTCAAAATCAACTAAAGATGTAAATCACCGGCTTCTCCATGACATGTTGCATCATCCTTTACCATCATCTATGCCCCAAGGAAAATCCATTCAGGCTATAGGAAGGAAATTAACCCATGAGTTTGAAACCCAATAGATATCACCGGTGCAATTCGTTATCAAATTAAAAATTTTGAACTATAGATTCATACCGTCGCACGTAGGCGGATTTCCGGCAAAATCCAATTACTATAGCATTATCATAACATGTAGAGCCGGAGAATGATCATTCAAACTGTTTAGTGCCGAAGCATCGTACCCGAAGGTACCATTTCATTTAAACATTTATCGAAAAATCAGATTTAAAAATGAATGAACACTTGCACCTCTACATACCTTGAATTTTCTTGGATAAAAGAACAAAATGTATAGAAAGTCTTCCTTCTTCTCACCCTTGTTATTCCATAAGCTTAACTTTATATGAAATATATTTTTTTTGAGAGAAAATGAGATGAAATTCGGATTTGAAGAGGAGTGTTGTGAAAAAGTGACCTTCCACTTCTATAACCTTTCTTTTTAATGAAAAATTAAGTGGGGGAGTTGTATTATCATTAAATTTATTAAACTTAATCTTTAACTACAAATTTGAAGAGTCTCTAAGCCATAAAAATAATTCATATGAAATTTTTATAAAAAAACATCTACATGGTGATTCGAACCTGGGTTGCCTATATGAAATACCATGTAGATGACCATTGTGGCAACCCAGTTATTCATTAAATCTTTGTAATCAGTTTTACTTAAACTTAATCTCTTAAATTGCTGGGCTTTTAATTAACTTATAACTTGGGCTTTCGTAATCTTACATGGGTTGAGCTTCCATAGGTCGTTTCTAAAATGGGTTAGGCTCGTGGTGCTAGATCATTACAGAATATTAGCATAATTCCATTTTATTTTTCTCGGTTACTACAACCCTTACACCTTAAATAAAATTTTGTCCTCGAAATTTACCTTATGGTTGGACAAAGAATGTTGGGTATTTGTCTTTAACTTCTTCTTCTTTTTCCCAAGTAGCTACTTCTATTCCATGATTATTCCATTGCACCTTGACCAGTTGAATCTCCTTGTTCCGTAAGTTATGTACCTTTCGATCCAGTATCTTGATTGGTAATTCCTCATAAGATAAGTCTTTTTGTACTTCCAAGGCTTGGTAGTTGACCACATGATCAGGATCATTAATACTTTCTGATCATCGATACATGAAACACATTGTGAACTGCTGATAGTTCAGGTGAAACGCCAATCAATAAGCCACATTTCCAACCCTGTCAAGTATTTCAAAAGGTCCGATATAACGAGGTCGTAGTTTGCCTTTCTTGCCGAACCTAAATACACCCTTTATTGGTAGAAAGACTTTCTCTCCAACTTCAAATTCCAAGTCTTTTCTCCTGGTATCTGCATAGCTCTTTTGTCTATCTTGCGCGGCCTTT
Organism: Olea europaea var. sylvestris; assembly: GCF_002742605.1. Lineage (NCBI taxonomy): Eukaryota > Viridiplantae > Streptophyta > Magnoliopsida > Lamiales > Oleaceae > Olea > Olea europaea. The sequence goes on from NW_019263104.1 coordinate 23,238, forward strand.
ATCTTGATACGGATCCTATCAATGTCTTCAACTGTTCTTTCAATGATCTCTGGCCCCAAAACTCTCTTTTCTCCAACTTCGTCCTAATGAATAGGTGATCTTCACTTTCTACCATAGAGAGCTTTATACGGTGCCATTCCAATAGTTGCTTGGAAACTATTATTATATGAAATTTTCACTATCTCCTAGATCCTGAACATATGCCCTTAGCATATCTTCTAAAGTTTGAATGGTCTTTTCAGACTGACCATCAGAGATGAGGGTGATATGCTGTACTAAAATTCAATTTTGTTCCCATAGCTCCTTGTAAGCTCTTCCAAAACTTTGACGTAAATCTTAGATCTCTATCAGACACAATGGACACAAGGACACCATGCAAACTTACAATCTCTCAAATGTACAACTCTGCCAACTGATCTAGACCAAACGTCATTTTTATAGGAAGAAAATGAGCGGACTTCGTTAGATGATCCACTATTACTCATATAGCATTCTGTCCTCTTGCTAACCTTGGAAATCCTACCACAAAGTCCATTGCAATATTCTCCCACTTCCATTAGGTATGTCTAATGGATTTAATAACCCTGTTGATCTTTGATGTTCTGCTTTAACTTGTTGGCATACTGTGCATTTTCCACAAATGAACCCATACTTCTTTTCGTATTCCTCCACCAAAATGTATTTCAAAGGTCTCGATACATTTTTGTACCACTAGGATGTGCGGCGTATGAGGTGGAATGAGCCTCCTCCAATATCTCCTTCCTCAAAACTTCATCATTTGGTACACAAATTCTTCCTTTGAACATTAGTGCATGATCCGAAGCTATTCCAAAATCCTTTCTCTTATCAGTACCAATCTCGTTCTTGATCTTCTGCAAGAATTGGTCTTTATCTTGTGCTTCTATGATTCGATCTCTAAGAGTAGGTCGAACCACCAAAGTTGCTAAATGAGCAATGACTTGTTCTGGTGTGGTAATCACTTCAATTTGCAACTTTTCAAAGTCTTTGATCAACTCCATTGAAATAGTAGGTAATGATGCCAACTGTCCCATTGACTTTCTGCTTAGAGCATCAGCAACAACATTAGCCTTACCCGGATGATAATGAATAGTGCAATCATAATCTTTCACTAGCTCAACTATCGTCTCTATCTCATATTCAATTCCTTCCGTGTGAAAGAAATATTTGAGACTCTTATGATCCGTATAAATATCGTACTTCCCTCCATATAAGTAATGGTGCCATATCTTTAATGCATGAACCACTGCCGCAAGTTCAAGATCATGCGTTGAGTAGTTTTGCTCATGTTGCTTCAATTGCCTTGAAGCATAGGCAATTACTTTTCCATGCTGCATCAGTACACATCCCAAACCTTGCTTGGATGCATCACTATATATAACAAACCCTTTTGAACCTTCAGGTATGCTTAATATAGGTGCTGTGATCAATCATTTTTTAGCTCCTGAAAGCTTTGCTGACACTTATCTTTCAATTGAAACTTTACTCCTTTCTTTGTCAATTGTGTCATTGGTCCAGCTATTTTGGAGAATCCTTCTATAAATCTTCGATAGTACCCAGCCAATCCTA
>NW_019263104.1:25702-28280 GCF_002742605.1 Olea europaea var. sylvestris
TGCTGAGTTTTGAAAAATATTTTAATACCCCATATGATGTCGACGGAAGCTAGTTTTTGACTATGTCATATTATAAGGAGTTTAATACCTTAAATTAAAATTTGATAAAGTTTCAAGCTCGATAGCTATGAAAACAAATTTATTTTGACAATTACTATTTGAGACAAAAAAATGGAATAGCAACATTACTTTTTTAATTTTCCCAAAATTTCACGTCAATAGTCATTACATGCATGGAACCCATTCTAAAAACATTTTTGAAATTGTTTTATTTTAGAATTGGATTATTGTTTAAATAAAAAAAAGAAAATTCTTTAATTAAATTCTAAAATTTAATCTTTATACCTTCTACAAAAAATATATTAAACTAACTTTACGGCTAAGGTACAATGGTTGAGTAACGTTTCCATCCATGCGGGTCGGGGCATTACCTCAAGTGTCAATTGGATAGAAAAACTATTTGAAATTTAAACTGTCCAACAGGGTAATGTCACGTGGCAAAGTGTAAACTAATATGTACACCATAGTGTACAAGTAGCACGGTCCTTACCGATTAAACTTTGCTATTTGTACACTAATTTTTGACACGTTGTTTGACACTTTCGTTGTTGCCAAGTGTTAATTGGATAAAAAAATTGTTTTAAATTTAAACTGTGCAACAGGGCAATGTGAAGTGGCAAAATGTAAACTAAAGCATACTCCATAGTGTACATGTAGCAAGGTTCTTATGGATTGAACTTTGCTATTTGTACAATGATTTTCGACACGTTATTTGACTTTTTCTTTGTAGTCAAGTGTCAATTGGATGGGATAAGGGTAATGTAATGTAACAAAGTGTAAACTAAAGTGTACATGTAGCATGGTTCATACCGATTTAACTTTGCTATTTGTACACTTATTTTTGACACATTGTTTGATACTTGCATTGATGTCAAGTATTAACTGGATGGAAAAACTATTTGAAATTTAAACTGTACAATAGGGTAATGTCACGTGGCAAAGTGTAAACTAAAGTATACATCCTAGTGTACATGTAACAAGGTTCTTACCAATTGAACTTTGCTATATGTACAGATTTTTGACACGTTTTTTGACACTTCCATTATTGTCAAGTGTCAAATGGATGGAAAAACTATTTGAATTTTAAACGATCCAACAAGGTAATGTCACGTGGCAAAGCGTGAATTAAAGTATACTCCACAATGTACATGTAGCAAGGTCCTTACCGATTGAACTTTGCTATTTGTATACTGATTTTTGAGACATTGTTTGACGCATGCATTGTTGTCAAGTGTCAATTAGATGGGAAAATTGTTTGAAATTTAAACTGTCCAATGAGGTAATGTCATGTGGCAAAGTGCAAACTAAAATGTACACCATAGTATACATGTAGCACGGTCCTTAACGATTGAATTTTGCTATTTGTACACTGATTTTTCACACGTTGTTTGATACTTGCATTGTTGTCAGGTGTCAATTGGATGGGAAAACTGTTTGAAATTTAAACTATCCAACAGGGTAATGTCGCGTAGCAAAGTGTAAACTAAAGTTTACACCGTAGTGTACACGTAGCAAGGTTCTTACCGATTGAACTTTGTTATTTGTACACTAATTTTTGACACGTTGTTTGATGCTTGCATTGTTGTCAAGTGTCAATTGGATGGAAAAACTATTTGAGATTTAAATTGTCCAACAGGGTAATGTCACGTGGCAACATGTAAACTAAGGTGTACACCATAGTCTATATGTAGCATAGTCCTTACTGTTTGACTTTGCTATTTGTACACTGATTTTTGACAGGTTGCTTGACATTTGCATTGTTGTCAAGTGTCAATTGAATAGAAAAAGTATTTGAAAATTATACCATCCAACAAGGTAATGTTACGTGGCAAGGTGTAAACTAAAGTGTAGAACATAGTGTATATGTAGCATAGTCCTTATTGTTTGAACTTTGCTATTTCTACACTGATTTTTAACACGTTGTTTGACATTTGTAGTGTTGACAAGTGTCAATTGAATTGTAAAACTGTTAGAAATATAAACTGTCCAAAAGGGTAATGTCACATGGCAAAGTGTAAACTAAAGTGTACACCATAGTGTACATGTACCACGGTCCTTACCGATTAAACTTTTCTATTTGCACACTGATTTTTGGCACGTTGTTTGATGCTTGCACTATTGTCAAGTGTCAGTTGGATTGAAATTTAAATTGTCCAACAGGGTAATGTCACTTGGTAAAGTATAAACTAAAGTGTACATGTAGCAAGTTTCTTACCGAATGAGCATTGCTATTTGTACACTGATTTTTGACACGATATTTGACACTTACATTGTTGTCAAGTGTCAATTGGGTGGGAAAACTGTCAAAATTTAAACTGTCCAATTAGGTAATGTCAAATGGCAAAGTGTACACCATAGAGTGCATGTAGTAAGATTCTTAGCGATCAAACTTTGCTATTTGAACATTGAGTTTTGACACGTTGTTTGGCACTTGCATAGCTGTAAAGGGTCAATTGGATGGGAAAAATGTTTGAAATTTAAACTGACCAACAGGATAATATCACGTGGCAAAGTGTAA
>NW_019263105.1:0-18766 GCF_002742605.1 Olea europaea var. sylvestris
CCCTAGCGCGGTCTTTGTTTCAGATCAACCTGTCAAATTTTAGCCCATTCCGACTCCGTCGCGAAAAATGACTAAATTGCCCCAGGGGCAGTTTTTGTTTCCGATCTACCTATCAAATTTTAGCCCGTTCCGACATCGTCGCGAAAAATGACGACATTGCCCCCGACGCGATTTTTTCTTCCAGTCAACCAGCCGAATTTCAGCCCATTCCGACACCATAGCGAAAAATGACGAAATTGCCCTCGGCGCGGTTTTTGTTTCCAGTCACTTGCAAAATTTTCGCCCATTTCGACACCATCGCGAAAAATGACGAAATTGCCCCTGGCGCGTTTTTTGTTTCCGATCAACCTGTCAAATTCTAGCCCATTCCGACGCTGTCGCGAAAAATGACTAAATTGCCCCGGGGGTAATTTTTGTTTCTGATCAACCTGTCAAATTTTATCCCATTCCGACACAGTCGTGAAAAATGACGAAATTGCCCCGGCGCGATTTTTGTTTCCGATCAACCTATCAAATTTCAGCCCATTCCGACACCATCGCCAAAAGTGACGAAATTGCCCCTGGCGAGATTTTTGTTTCCGATCAACCTGTCAAATTTTAGCCCATTCCGACATCGTCGCGAAAAATGACGAAATTGCCCCTGGCACAATTTTTGTTTCCGATCAACCTGTCAAAATTTAGCCCATTCCGTCACCGTCGCGAAAAATGACGAACTTGCCCTGGCTCGATTTTTGTTTCTGATCAACCTGTCAAATTCTAGCCCATTCCGACACCGTCGTGGAAATGACAAAATTGCCCCTAGCCCGATTTTTGTTTTCGATCAACCTGTCAAATTTTAGCCCACTCCGACACCGTCGCGAAAAATGACGAAATAGCCCCTGGCGCGATTTTTGTTTCCAATCAACCTATCAAATTTTAGCCCATTCCGACACCGTCGCGAAAAATGACGAAATTGCCCCTAGCGCGGTCTTTGTTTCAGATCAACCTGTCAAATTTTAGCCCATTCCGACTCCGTCGCGAAAAATGACTAAATTGCCCCTGGGGCAGTTTTTGTTTCCGATCTACCTATCAAATTTTAACCCGTTCCGACATCGTCGCGAAAAATGACGACATTACCCCCGGCGCGATTTTTTCTTCCAGTCAACCAGCCGAATTTCAGCCCATTCCGACACCGTCGCGAAAAATGACGAAATTGCCCTCGGCGCGGTTCTTATTTCCAGTCGCCTGCAAAATTTTCGGCAATTTCGACACCGTCGCGAAAAATGACGAAATTGCCCCTGGCGCGTTTTTTGTTTCCGATCAACCTGTCAAATTTTAGCCCATTCCGACACAGTCGCGAAAAATGACGAAATTGCCCCGCGCGCGATTTTTGTTTCCGATCAACCTGTCGAATTTCAGCCCATTCCGACACCATCGCCAAAAATGACGAAACTGCCCCTGGTGCATTTTTTGTTTCCGATCAATCTGTCAAATTCTAGCCCATTCCGACACCATCGCCAAAAATGACGAAATTGCCCCTAGGGCAATTTTTGTTTCCGATCAACCTGTCAAATTTTAGCCCATTCCGACATAGTCGCGAAAAATGACGAAATAGCCCCGGCGCGATTTTTGTTTCCGATCAGCCTGTCAAATTTCAGGCCATTCCGACACCATCGCCAAAAATGACGAAATTACCCCCGGAGCGATTTTTGTTTCCGATCAACCAGTCAAATTTTAGCCATTCCTACACCGTCGTGAAAAATGACGAAATTGCCCCTGGCGCGGTTTTTGTTTCCGATCAACCTGTCAAATTTTAGCCCATTCCGACAACATCGCGAAAAATGACGAAATTGCCCTGGCGCGTTTTTTGTTTCCGATCAACCTGTCAAATTCTAGCCCATTCCGACACCGTCGCGAAAAATGACTAAATTGCCCCTGGGGCAGTTTTTGTTTCCGATCAACCTGTCAAATTTTAGCCCATTCCGACACAGTCGCGAAAAATGACGAAATTGCCCCAGCACGATTTTTGTTTCCGATCAACCTGTCAAATTTCAGCCCATTCCGACACCATCGCCAAAAATGACGAAATTCCGCCTAGCGCGATTTTTGTTTCCGATCAGCCTGTCAAATTTTAGTCCATTCCCACACCGTCGCGAAAAATGACAAAATTGCCCCTGCGCGATTTTTGTTTCCGATCAGCCTGTCAAATTTCAGCCCATTCCAACACCATCGCAAAAAATGACGAAATTGCCCCAGGCGCTATTTTTGTTTCCGATCAACCTGTCAAATTTTATCCCATTCCGACACCGTTAGAAAAAATGATGAAATTGCCCCTGGCGCGATTTTTGTTTCCGATCAACCTGTCAAATTTTAGCCCATTCCGACACCGTCTCAAAAAATGACAAAATAGCCCCCGCGCGATTTTTGTTTACGATCAACCTGTCAAATTTTAGCCCATTCCGACACCGCCGCGAAAATTGACGAAATTGCCCACGGCGCAATTTTCGTTTCCGATCAACCGGTCGAATTTGAGCCCATTCCGACACCATCACGAAAAATGATGAAAATGCCCCTTGCACGGTTTTTGTTTCCGATCAACCTGTCAAATTTGATCCCATTCCGACACCTTTGCAAAAAATGACGAAATTGCCCCTGGCGCGATTTTTGTTTCCGATCAACCTGTCAAATTTGAGCCCATTCCGACACAATCGGGAAAAATGTTGAGATTGCCCCTGGCGCGATTTTTGCTTCCGATCAACCTGTCAAATTTAAGCCCATTCCGACACTGTCGCGAAAAATGACGAAATTGCCCCTGGCCCGTTGTTTGTTTCCGATCAACCTGTCAAATTCGAGCCCATTTCGACATCGTCGCGAAAAATGACGAAATTGCCCCCGGCGCGATTTTTTCTTCCAGTCAACCAGCCGAATTTCAATCCATTCCGACACCGTCGCGAAAAATGACGAAATTGCCCTAGGCGCGGTTTTTGTTTCCAGTCAACCTGCAAAATTTTCGCCCATTTCGACACCGTAGCGAAAAATGACGAAATTGCCCCTGGCGCGTTTTTTGTTTCCGATCAACCTGACAAATTCTAGCCCATTCCGACTCTGTCGTGAAAAATGACGAAATTGCCCCTGGGGAAATTTTTGTTTCCGATTAGCCTATCATATTTCAGCGCATTCCGACACCATCGCCAAAAATGACGAAATTGACCCTTGCGTGTTTTTTGTTTTCGATCAACCTGTCAAATTTTAGCCCATTCCGACACCGTCGCGAAAAATGACGAAATTGCCCCTGGCGCGTTTTTTGTTTCCGATCAAACTGTCAAATTTGAACCCATTCCGACACCGTCGCGAAAAATGACGAAAATGCCCCTGGTGCGGTTTTTGTTTCCGATCAACCTGTCAAATTCTAGCCCATTCCGACACCTTCGTGAAAAATGACGCAATTGCCCCTGGCGCGATTTTTGCTTCCGATCAACCTTTCAAATTTCAGCTCATTCCGACACTGTCGCTAAAAATGACGAAATTGCCCCGAGCGCGATTTTCGCTACCAGTCAACAAGCCAAATTTATGCCCATTCCGACACCGTCGCGAAATATGACGAAATTGCTCCTGGCCCGATGTTTGTTTCCGATCAACCTGTCAAATTTGAGTCCATTCCGACACCGTCGCGAAAAATGACGAAATTACCCTTGGCGCGGTTTTTGTTTCCGATCAACCTGTCAAATTCTAGCCCATTTAGAACTCCGTCGCGAAGAATGACTAAATTGCCCCTGGGGCGGTTTTTGTTACCAATCAACCTGTCAAATTTTGGACTATACCGACACCGTCGCGAAAAATGACGAAATCCCATTTCGACACCATCGAGAAAAATGACGAAATTGCCCTCGGCACGATTTTTTCTTCCGATCAACCGGTCAAATTCCAGCCCATTTCGACACCGTCGTAAAAAATGACAAAATTGCCCCTGGCTCGATTTTTGTTTTCGACAAACCTGTCAAATTTTAGCCCATTCCGACACCGTCGCGAAAAATGACGAAATTGCCCCTAGCGCAGTTTTTGTTTCGGATCAACCTGTCAAAATTTAGCCCATTCCGACACCATCGCGAAAAATAACGAAATTGCCCCTGGCGCGATTTTTGTTTCAGATCAACCTGTCAAATTTTTGCCCATTCCGACTCCGTCGCGAAAAACGACTAAATTGCCCCTGGGGCAGTTTTTGTTTCCTATCAACCTGTCAAATTTTAGCCCATTCCGACACAGTCGCGAAAAATGACGAAATTGCCCCGGCGCGATTTTTGTTTCCGATCAACCTTTCATATTTCAGACCATTCCGACACCATCGCCAAAAATGACGAAATTGACCCTGGCTCGTTTTTTGTTTCCGATCAACCTGTCAAATTTTAGCCCATTTCGACACCGTCGCGAAAAATGACGAAATTGCCCCTAGCGCGTTTTTTGTTTCCGATCAAACTGTCAAATTTGGGCCCATTCCGACACCGTCGCGAAAAATGACGAAAATGCCCCTGGTGCGGTTTTTGTTTCCGACCACCCTGTCAAATTCTAGCCCATTCCGACACCTTCACGAAAAACGACGAAATTGCCCCTGGCGCGATTTTTGCTTCCGATCAACCTTTCAAATTTCAGCCATTCCGACACAGTCGCTAAAAATGACGAAATTGCCCCGGGCGCGATTTTCGCTTCCAGTCAACAAGCCAAATTTATGCCCATTCCGACACCGTCGCGAAATATGACGAAATTGCCCCTGGCCCGAAGTTTGTTTCCGATCAACCTGTCAAATTTGAGTCCATTCCGACACCGTCGCGAAGAATGACTAAATTGCCCCTGGGGCGGTTTTTGTTTCCAATCAACCTGTCAAATTTTAGCCCATACCGGCACTGTCGCGAAAAATGACGAAATCCCATTTCGACACCATTGAGAAAAATGACGAAATTGCCCTCGGCACGATTTTTGCTTCCGATCAACCGATCAAATTCTAGCCCATTTCGACACCGTCGCGAAAAATGACGAACTTGCCCCTGGCTCGATTTTTGTTTCCGATCAACCTGTCAAATTCTAGCCCATTTCGACACCGTCGCAAAAAATGACAAAATTGCCCCTGGCTCGATTTTTGTTTTCGACCAACCTGTCAAATTTTAGCCCATTCCGACACCGTCGTGAAAAATGACGAAATTGCCCCTAGCGCGGTTTTTGTTTCCAATCAACCTGCCAAATTTTAGCCCATTCCGACACCGTCGCGAAAAATAACGAAATTGCCCCTGGCGCGATTTTTGTTTCAGATCAACCTGTCAAATTTTTGCCCATTCCGACTCCGTCGCGAAAAACGACTAAATTGCCCTTGGGGCAGTTTTTGTTTCCGATCAACCTGTCAAATTTTAGCCCATTCCGACATCGTCGCGAAAAATGACTAAATTGCCCACGGCGAGATTTTTTCTTCCAATCAACCAGCCAAATTTCAGCACATTCCGACACCATCGCGAAAAATGACGAAATTGCCCTCGGAGAGATTTTTGTTTCCAGTCAACCAGCAAATTTTTCGCCCATTTCGACACCGTCGCGAAAAATGACGAAATTGCCCCTGGCGCGTTTTTTGTTTCCGATCAACCTGTCAAATTCTAGCCCATTCCGACGCTGTCGCAAAAAATGACTAAATTGCCCCTGGGGCAATTTTTGTTTCCGATCAACCTGTCAAATTTTATCCCATTCCGACACAGTCGCGAAAAATGACGAAATTGCCGCGGCGCGATTTTTGTTTCCGATCAACCTATCAAATTTCAGCCCATTCCGACACCATCGCCAAAAGTGACGAAATTGCCCCTGGCGGGATTTTTGTTTCCGCTCAACCCGTCAAATTTTAGCCCATTCCGACATCGTCGCGAAAAATGACGAAATTGCCCCTGGCGCAATTTTTGTTTCCGATCAACCTATCAAAATTTAGCCCATTCCGACACCGTCGCGAAAAATGACGAACTTGCCCCTGGCTCGATTTTTGTTTCTGATCAACCTGTCAAATTCTAGCCCATTCCGACACCGTCGTGGAAATGACAAAATTGCCTCTAGCCCGATTTTTGTTTTCGATCAACGTGTCAAATTTTAGCCCACTCCGACACCGTCTCGAAAAATGACGAAATTGCCCCTGGCGCGATTTTTGTTTCCGATCAACCTATATAATTTTAGCCCATTCCGACACCGTCGCAAAAAATGACGAAATTGCCCCTAGCGCGGTCTTTGTTTCAGATCAACCTGTCAAATTTTAGCCCATTCCGACTCCGTCGCGAAAAATAAATAAATTGCCCCTGGGGCAGTTTTTGTTTCCGATCTACCTATCAAATTTTAGCCCGTTCCGACATCGTCGCGAAAAATGATGAAATTGCCCCCGGAGCGATTTTTTCTTCCAGTCAACCAGCCGAATTTCAGCCCATTCCGACACCGTCGCGAAAAATGACGAAATTGCCCTCGGCGCGGTTTTTGTTTCCAGTCACCTGCAAAATTTTCGCCCATTTCGACACCGTCGCGAAAAATGACGAAATTGCCCCTGGCGCGTTTTTTGTTTCCGATCAACCTGTCAAATTCTAACCCATTCCGAGGCTGTCGCGAAAAATGACTAAATTGCCCCTGGGGTAATTTTTGTTTCCGATCAACCTGTCAAATTTTATCCCATTCCGACACAGTCGCGAAAAATGATGAAATTGCCCGGGCGCGATTTTTGTTTCCGATCAACCTATCAAATTTCAGCCCATTCCGACACCATCGCCAAAAGTGACGAAATTGCCCCTGGCGGGATTTTTGTTTCCGATCAACCTGTCAAATTTTAGCACATTCCGACATCGTCGCGAAAAATGACGAAATTGCCCCTGGCACAATTTTTGTTTCCGATCAACCTGTCAAAATTTAGCCCATTCCGACACCGTCGCGAAAAATGACGAACTTGCCCCTGGCTCGATTTTTGTTTCTGATCAACCTGTCAAATTCTAGCCCATTCCGACATCGTCGTGGAAATGACAAAATTGCCCCTAGCCCGATTTTTGTTTTCGATCAACCTGTCAAATTTTAGCCCACACCGCCACCGTCGCGAAAAATGACGAAATTGCCCCTGGCGCGATTTTTGTTTCCAATCAACCTATCAAATTTTAGCCCATTCCGACACCGTCGCGAAAAATGACGAAATTGCCCCTAGCGCGGTCTTTGTTTCAGATCAACCTGTCAAATTTTAGCCCATTCCGACTCCGTCGCGAAAAATGACTAAATTGCCCCTGGGGCAGTTTTTGTTTCCGATCTACCTATCAAATTTTAGCCCGTTCCGACATCGTCGCGAAAAATGACGACATTACCCCCGGCGCGATTTTTTCTTCCAGTCAACCAGCCGAATTTCAGCCCATTCCGACACCGTCGCGAAAAATGACGAAATTGCCCTCGGCGCGGTTTTTATTTCCAGTCACCTGCAAAATTTTCGGCAATTTCGACACTGTCGCGAAAAATGACGAAATTGCCCCTAGCGCGTTTTTTGTTTCCGATCAACCTGTCAAATTCTAGCCCATTCCGACTCCGTCGCAAAAAATGACTAAATTGCCCCTGGGGCAGTTTTTGTTTCCGATCAACCTATCAAATTTTAGCCCATTCCGACACAGTTGCGAAAAATGACGAAATTGCCCCGGCACGATTTTTGTTGCCGATCAACCTGTCAAATTTCAGCCCATTCCGACACCATCGCCAAAAATGACGAAATTACACCTAGCGCGGTTTTTGTTTCCGATCAACCTGTCAAATTTTAGCCCATTCCGACAGCATCGCGAAAAATGACAAAATTGCCCCTGGCGGGATTTTTGTTTCCGATCAGCCTGTCAAATTTTAGCCCATACCGACACCGTCGCGAAAAATTACGAAATTGCCCCTACGCGATCTTTGTTTCCGATCAACCTGTCAAATTTCAGCCCATTCCGACACCATCGCAAAAAATGACGAAATTGCCCCTGGCGCGATTTTTGTTTCCGATCAACCTGACAAATTTTAGCCCATTCCGACACCGTCGGAAAAAATGACGAAATTGCCCCTGGCGAGATTTTTGTTTCCGATCAACCTGTCAAATTTTAGCCCATTCCGACACCGTCTCGAAAAATGACAAAATCGCCCCGGTGCGATTTTTGTTTCCGATCAACCTGCCAAATTTTAGCCCATTCCGACACCATTGCAAAAAATGACGAAATTGCCCCTGGCGCGATTTTTGTTTCCGATCAACCTGTCAAATTTGAGCCCATTTCGACACCATCGGGAAAAATGTTGAGATTGCCCCTGGCGCGATTTTTGCTTCCGATCAACCTGTCAGTTTTCTGCCCATTCCGACACTGTCGCTAAAAATGACGAAATTGCCCCGGGCGCGATTTTCGCTTCCAGTCAACAAGCCAAATTTAAGCCCATTCCGACACCGTCGCGAAAAATGACGAAATTGCCCCTAGCGCGGTTTTTGTTTCGGATCAACCTGTCAAAATTTAGCCCATTCCGACACCGTCGCGAAAAATGACAAAATTGCCCCAGGCGCGATTTTTGTTTCAGATCAACTTGTCAGATTTTAGCCCATTCCGACTCCGTCGCAAAAAAGGACTAAATTGCCCCTAGGGCAGTTTTTGTTTTCGATCTACCTGTCAAATTTTAGCCCATTCCGACATCGTCGGGAAAAATGACGAAATTGCCCACGTCGCGATTTTTTCTTCTAGTCAACCAGCCAAATTTCAGCCCATTTCGACACCGTCGCGAAAAATGACTAAATTGCCCTCGGCGCGGTTTTTGTTTCCAGTCAACCTACAAAATTTTCGTCCATTTCGACACCGTCGTGAAAAATGACGAAATTGCCCCTGGCGCGAATTTTGTTTCCGATAAACCCGTCAATTTCTAGCCCATTCCGACTCCGTCGCGAAAAATGACTAAATTGCCCCTGGGGCAGTTTTCATTCCGATCAACCTGTCAAATTTTAGCCCATTCCGACACAGTCGCGAAAAATGACGAAATTGCCCCGGCCCGATTTTTGTTTCCGATCAACCTGTCAAATTTCAGCCCATTCCGACACCATCACCAAAAATGACGAAATTGACCCTGGCGCGTTTTTTGTTTCCAATCAACCTGTCAAATTTTAGCCCATTCCGACACCGTCGCGAAAAATGACGAAATTGCCCCGGGCGCGTTTTTTGTTTCCGATCAAACTGTCAAATTTGAGCCCATTCCGACACCGTCACGAAAAATGACAAAAATGCCCCTGGTGCGATTTTTGTTTCTGATCAACCTGTCAAATTTGATCCCATTCCGACACCTTCGCGAAAAATGACGAAATTGCCCCTGGCGCGATTTTTGCTTCCGATCAACCTTTCAAATTTCAGCCCATTCCGACACTGTCGCTAAAAATGACGAAATTGCCCCGGGCGGGATTTTCGCTTCCAGTCAACAAGCCAAATTTATGCCCATTCCGACACTGTCGCGAAATATGACGAAATTGCCCCTGGCCCGATGTTTGTTTCCGATCAACCTGTCAAATTTGAGTCCATTCCGACACCGTCGCGAAAAATGACGAAATTACCCCTGGCGCAGTTTTTGTTTCCGATCAACCTGTCAAATTCTAGCCCATTCCGACTCCGTCGCGAAGAATGACTAAATTGCCCCTGGGGCGGTTTTTGTTTCCAATCAACCCGTCAAATTTTAGCCCATACCGACGCCGTCGCGAAAAATGACGAAATCCCATTTCGACACCATCGAGAAAAATGACGAAATTGCCCTCGGCACGATTTTTGTTTCCGATCAACCTGTCAAATTCTAGCCCATTTCGACACCGTCGCGAAAAATAACGAACTTGCCTCTGGCTCGATTTTTGTTTCCGATCAACCTGCCAAATTCTAGCCCATTTCGACACCGTCGTAAAAAATGACAAAATTGCCCCTGGCTCGATTTTTGTTTTCGACCAACCTGTCAAATTTTAGCCCATTCCGACACCGTCGCGAAAAATGACGAAATTGCCCCTAGCGCGGTTTTTGTTTCCAATCAGCCAGTCAAATTTTAGCCCATTCCGACACCGTCGCTAAGAATAACGAAATTGCCACTGGCGCGATTTTTGTTTCAGATCAACCTCTCAAATTTTAGCCCATTCCGACTCCGTCGCGAAAAACGACTAAATTGCCCCTGGGGCAGTTTTTGTTTCCGATCAACCTGTCAAATTTTAGCCCATTCCGACATCGTCGCGAAAAATGATGAAATTGCCCACGGCGCGATTTTTTGGTTCCGATCAACCTGTCAAATTTCAGCCCATTCCGACACCATCGCCAAAAATGACGAAATTGCACCTGGCGCGATTTTTGTTTCCGATCAACCTGTCAAATTTTAGCCCATTCCGACACCGTCGCGAAAAATGACGAAATTACCACCTTGCGCTATTTTTGTTTCCGATCAACCTGTCAAATTTTAGCCCATTCCGACACCGTCGCGAAAAATGACGAAATTGCCCCGGCGCGACTTTTGTTTCCGATCAACCTGTCAAATTTCATCCCATTCCGACACCATCGCCAAAAATTACAAAATTGACCCCGGCGCGATTTTTGTTTCCGATCAACCTTTCAAATTTTGGGCCATTCCGACACCGTCGCGAAAAATGATGAAATTGCCCCGGCGCGATTTTTGTTTCCGATCAACCTGTCAAATTTGAGCCCATTCCGACACCGTCGCGAAAATTGACGAAATTGCCCTCGGCGCAATTTTCGTTTCCGATCAACCTGTCAAATTTCCGACACCATCATGAAAAATGACGAAAATGCCCCTGGCGCGGTTTTTGTTTCCGATCAACCTGTCAAATTTGATCCCATTCCGACACCTTCGTGAAAAATGACGAAATTGCCCCTGGCGCGATTTTTGTTTCAGATCAACCTGTCAAATTTTAGCCCATTCCGACACTGTCGCGAAAAAGGACGTAATTGCCCCTGGCACGATTTTAGTTTCCGATCAACCTATCAAATTTTAGCCCATTCAGACACAGTCGCGGAAAGTGATGAAATTGCCCCAGGCACGATTTTTGTTTCCGATCAACCTATCAAATTTTAGCCCACTCCGACACCCTCGCGAAAAATGGCGAAATTCCCCCGGCGTGCTTTTTACATCCAGTCAACAGCCGAATTTCAACTCATTCCGACACCGTCGCGAAAAATGACGAAATTGCCCTCGGCGCGATTTTTTTTCCAGTCAACCTGCAAACTTTCCGCCCATTCCGACACCATCACGAAAAACGACGAAATTGCCCTTGGCGCGGTTTTTGTTTCAGATCAACTTGTCAAATTCTAGCCCATTCCGACTCCGTCGCGAAGAATGACTAAATTGCCCCTGGGGCGATTTTTGTTTCCAATCAACCTGTCAAATTTTAGCCCATACCGACACCGTCGCGAAAAATGACGAAATCCCATTTCGACACCATCGAGAAAAATCACGAAATTGCCCCCGGCGCGATTTTTGCTTCCGATCAACCTGACAAATTCTTGCCCATTTCGACACCGTCGCGAAAAATGACGAACTTGCCCCTGGCTCGATTTTTGTTTCCGATCAACCTGTCAAATTCTAGCCCATTCCGACACCGTCGTGAAAAATGACAAAATTGCCCCTGGCTCGATTTTTGTTTTTGATCAACCTTTCAAATTTAAGCCCATTCCGACACCGTCGCGAAAAATGACGAAATTGCCCCTAGCGCGGTTTTTGTTTCGGATCAACCTGTCAAAATTTAGCCCATTCCGAAACCGTCGCGAAAAATGACAAAATTGCCCCAGGCGCGGTTTTTGTTTCAGATCAACTTGTCAGATTTTAGCCCATTCCGACTCCGTCGCGAAAAACGACTAAATTGCCCCTGGGGCAGTTTTTGTTTCCGATCTACCTGTCAAATTTTAGCCCATTCCGACATCGTCGGGAAAAATGACGAAATTGCCCACGTCGCGATTTTTTCTTCTAGTCATCCAGCCAAATTTCAGCCCATTTCGACACCGTCGCGAAAAATGACTAAATTGCCCTCGGCGCGGTTTTTGTTTCCAGTCAACCTACAAAATTTTCGTCCATTTCGACACCGTCGTGAAAAATGACGAAATTGCCCCTGGCGCGAATTTTGTTTCCGATAAACCCGTCAATTTCTAGCCCATTCCGACTCCTTCGCAAAAAATGACTAAATTGCCCCTGGGGCAGTTTTCATTCCGATCAACCTGTCAAATTTTAGCCCATTCCGACACAGTCGCAAAAAATGACGAAATTGCCCCGGCCCGATTTTTGTTTCCGATCAACCTGTCAAATTTCAGCCCATTCCGACACCATCACCAAAAATGACGAAATTGCACCTGGCGCGATTTTTGTTTCCGATCAACCTGTCAAATTTTAGCCCATTCCGACACCGTCGCGAAAAATGACGAAATTACCCCTGGCGCTATTTTTGTTTCCGATCAACCTGTCAAATTTTAGCCCATTCCGACACCGTCGCGAAAAATGACGAAATTGCCCCTAGCGCGGTCTTTGTTTCAGATCAACCTGTCAAATTTTAGCCCATTCCGACTCCGTCGCGAAAAATGACTAAATTGCCCCTGGGGCAGTTTTTGTTTCCGATCTACCTGTCAAATTTTGGGCCATTCCGACACCGTCGCGAAAAATGATGAAATTGCCCCGGCGCGATTTTTGTTTCCGATCAACCTGTCAAATTTTAGCCCATTCCGATACCGTCATGAAAAATGACGAAATTGCCCCGGCGCGATTTTTGTTTCCGATCAACCTGTCAAATTTTAGCCCATTCCGACACCGTCGCGAAAAATGACGAAATTGCCCCTGGCGCGGTTTTTGTTTCGGATCAACCTGTCAAAATTTAGCCCATTCCGAAACCGTCGCGAAAAATGACAAAATTACCCCAGGCGCGGTTTTTGTTTCAGATCAACTTGTCAGATTTTAGCCCATTCCGACTCCGTCGCGAAAAACGACTAAATTGCCCCTGGGGCAGTTTTTGTTTCCGATCTACCTGTCAAATTTTAGCCCATTCCGATATCGTCGGGAAAAATGACGAAATTGCCCACGTCGCGATTTTTTCTTCTAGTCAACCAGCCAAATTTCAGCCCATTCCGACACCGCCGCGAAAAATGACTAAATTGCCCACGGCGCGATTTTTGTTTCCAGTCAACCTGCAAAATTTTCGCCCATTTCGACACCGTCGTGAAAAATGACGAAATTGCCCTTGGCGCGAATTTTGTTTCCGATCAACCTGTCAAATTTTAGCCCATTCTGACACCGTCATGAAAAATGACGAAATTACCCCTGGCCCTATTTTTGTTTCCGATCAACCTGTCAAATTTTAGCCCATTCTGACACCGTCGCGAAAAATGACGAAATTGCCCCGGCGCGATTTTTGTTTCCGATCAACCTGTCAAATTTCATCCCATTTCGACACCATCGCCAAAAATTAGGAAATTACCCCTGGCGCGGTTTTTGTTTCCGATCAACCTGTCAAATTTTGGGCCATTCCGACACCGTCGCGAAAAATGATGAAATTGCCCCGGCGCGATTTTTGTTTCCGATCAACCTGTCAAATTGTAGCCCATTCCGACACCGTCGCAAAAATTGACGAAATTGCCCTCGACGCAATTTTCGTTTCCGATCAACCTGTCAAATTTGAGCCCATTCCGACACCATCATGAAAAATGACGAAAATGCCCCTGGCGCGGTTTTTGTTTCCGATCAACCTGTCAAATTTGATCCCATTCCGACACCTTCGCGTAAAATGACGAAATTGCCCCTGGTGCAATTTTTGTTTTCGATCAATCTGTCAAATTTGAGCCCATTCCGACACCGTCGGGAAAAATGTTGAGATTACCCCTGGCGCGATTTTTGCTTCCGATCAACCTGTCAAATTTCAGCCCATTCCGACACTGTCGCTAAAAATGACGAAATTGCCCCGGGCGAGATTTTCGCTTCCAGTCAACAAGCCAAATTTATGCCCATTCCGACACCGTCGCGAAATATGACGAAATTGCCCCTGGCCCGATGTTTGTTTCCGATCAACCTGTCAAATTTGAGTCCATTCCGACACCGTCGCGAAAAATGACGAAATTACCCCTGGCGCGGTTTTTGTTTCCGATCAACCTGTCAAATTCTAGCCCATTTCGACTCCGTCGCGAAGAATGACTAAATTGCCCCTGGGGCGGTTTTTGTTTCCAATCAACCTGTCAAATTTGAGCCCATACCGACACCGTCGCGAAAAATGATGAAATCCCATTTCGACACCATCGAGGAAAATGACGAAATTGCCCTCGGCACGATTTTTGCTTCCGATCAACCTGTCAAATTCTAGCCCATTTCGACACCGTCGCGAAATATGACGAACTTGCCCGTGGCTCGATTTTCGTTTCCAATCAACCTGTCAAATTCTAGCCCATTTCCACACTGTCGTAAAAAATGACAAAATTGCCCCTGGCTCGATTTTTGTTTTCGACCAACCTGTCAAATTTTAGCCCATTCCGACACCGTCACGAAAAATGACGAAATTGCCCCTAGCGCGGTTTTTGTTTCCAATCAACCAGTCAAATATTAGCCCATTCCGACACCGTCGCGAAAAATAACGAAATTGCCCCTGGGGCAGTTTTTGTTTCCGATCAACCTGTCAAATTTTAGCCCATTCCGACACCCTCGCGAAAAATGGCGAAATTCGGCGCGATTTTTGTTTCCAGTCAACCTGCAAAATTTTCGCCCATTTCGACACCGTCGCGAAAAATGACGAAATTGCCCCTGGCGCGTTTTTTGTTTCCGATCAACCTGTCAAATTCTAGCCCATTCCCACTCCGTCGCGAAAAATGACTAAATTGCCCCTGGGGCAGTTTTTGTTTCCGATCAACCTGTCAAATTTTAGCCCATTCCGACACAGTCGCGAAAAATGATGAAATTGCCCAGGCGCGATTTTTGTTTCCGATCAACCTCTCAAATTTCAGCCATTCCGACACCATCGCCAAAAATGACGAAATTGCACCTGGCGCGGTTTTTGTTTCCGATCAACCTGTCCAATTTTAGCCCATTCCGACACCGTCGCGAAAAAGGACGAAATTGCCCCCGGCGCGGTTTTTGTTTCCGGTCAACCTGTCCAATTTTAGCCCATTCCGACACCGTCGCGAAAAAGGACGAAATTGCCCCCGGCGCGGTTTTTGTTTCCGGTCAACCTGTCCAATTTTAGCCCATTCCGACACCGTCGCGAAAAAGGACGAAATTGCCCCCGGCGCGGTTTTTGTTTCCGGTCAACCTGTCCAATTTTAGCCCATTCCGACACCGTCGCGAAAAATGACGTAATTGCCCCCGGCGCGATTTTTTCTTCCAGTCAACCAGCCGAATTTCAATCCATTCCGACACCATCGCGAAAAATGACGAAATTGCCCTTGGCGCGGTTTTTGTTTCCAGTCAACCTGCAAAATTTTCGCCCATTTCGACACCGCCGCGAAAAATGACGAAATTGCCCCTGGCGGGATTTTTGTTTCCGATCAATCTATCAAATTTCAGCCCATTCCGACACCGTCGTGAAAAATGACGAAATTGCCCTTGGCGCGGTTTTTGTTTCCAGTCAACCTGCAAAATTTTCGCCCATTTCGACACCGCCGCGAAAAATGACGAAATTACCCCTGGTAAAGTTTTCGCCCATTCCGACACCGTCGTGAAAAATGACGAAATTGCCCTTGGCGCGGTTTTTGTTTCCAGTCAACCTGCAAAATTTTAGCCCATTCCGACACCATCGCCAAAAATGACGAAATTGCCCCTGGCGGGATTTTTGTTTCCGATCAACCTGTCAAATTTTAGCCCATTCCGACATCGTCGCAAAAAATGACGAAATAGCCCCTGGCGCAATTTTTGTTTCCGATCAACCTGTCAAAATTTAGCCCATTCCGACACCGTCGTGAAAAATGACGAACTTGCCCCTGGCTCGATTTTTGTTTCTGATCAACCTGTCATATTCTAGCCCATTCCGACACCGTCGTGGAAATGACAAAATTGCCCCTAGCCCGATTTTTGTTTTCGATCAACCTATCAAATTTTAGCCCATTCCAACACCGTTGCGAAAAATGACGAAATTGTCCCTGGCGCGATTTTTGTTTTCAATCAACCTATCAAATTTTAGCCCATTCCGACACCGTCGCGAAAAATGACGAAATTGCCTCGGGCGCGGTCTTTGTTTCAGATCAACCTGTCAAATTTTGGCCCATTCCGACTCCGTCGCGAAAAATGACTAAATTGCCCCTGGGGCAGTTTTTGTTTCCGATCTGCCTATCAAATTTTAGCCCGTTCCGACATCGTCGCGAAAAATGACGACATTGCCCCCGGCGCGATTTTTTCTTCCTGTCAACCAGCCGAATTTCAGCCCATTCCGACACCGTCGCGAAAAATGACGAAATTGCCCTCGGCGCGGTTTTTGTTTCCAGTCACAAGCAAAATTTTCGCCCATTTCGACACCGTCGCGAAAAATGACGAAATTGCCCCTGGCGCGTTTTTTGTTTCCGATCAATCTGTCAAATTCTAGCCCATTCCGACTCCGTCGCGAAAAATGACTAAATTGCCCCTGGGGCAGTCTTTGTTTCCGATCAACCTGTCAAATTTTAACCCATTCCGACACAGTCGCGAAAAATAACGAAATTGCCCCGGCACGATTTTTGTTTCCGATCAACCTGTCAAATTTCAGCCCATTCCGACACCATCGCCAAAAATGACGAAATTGCACCTAGCGCGGTTTTTGTTTCCGATCAACCTGTCAAATTCTAGCCCATTCCGACAGCGTCGCGAAAAATGACGAAATTGCCCCTGGCGCGATTTTTGTTTCCGATCAGCCTGTCAAATATTAGCCCATTCCGACACCTTCGCGAAAAATGACGAAATTGCCCCCGCGCGATTTTTGTTTCCGATCAACCTGTCAAATTTCAGCCCATTCCAACACCATCACAAAAAATGACGAAATTGCCCCTGGCGCAATTTTTGTTTCCGATCAACCTGTCAAATTTTAGGCCATTCTGACACCGTCGGAAAAAATGACGAAATTGTCCCTGGCGCGATTTTTGTTTCCGATCAACCTGTCAAATTTTAGCCCATTCCGACACCGTCTAAAAAAATGAAAAAATCGCCCCGGCGCGATTTTTGTTTCCGATCAACCTGTCAAATTTTAGCCCATTCCGACACCATCACGAAAAATGACGAAAATGCCCCTGGCGAGGTTTTTGTTTCCGATCAACCTGTCAAATTTGATCCCATTCCGACACCTTTGCGAAAAATGACGAAATTGCCTCTGGCGCGATTTTTGTTTCCGATCAACCTGTCAAATTTGAGCCCATTCCGACACCATCGGGAAAAATGTTGAGATTACCCCTGGTGCGATTTTTGCTTCCGATCAACCTGTCAAATTTCAGCCCATTCCGACACGGTCGCTAAAAATGACGAAATTGCCCCGGGCGCGATTTTCGCTTCCAGTCAACAAGCCAAATTTAAGCCCATTCCGACACCGTCGCGAAAAATGACGAAATTGCCCCTGGCCCGATGTTTGTTTCTGATCAACCTGTCAAATTTGAGTCCATTCCGACACCGTCGCGAAAAATGACTAAATTGCCCCTGGCGCAGTTTTTGTTTCAGATCAACCTGTCGAATTTTTGAGCCCATTCCGACTCCGTCGGGAAATATGACTAAATTGCCCCTGGGGCGGTTTTTGTTTCCGATCTACCTGTCAAATTTTAGCCCATTTCGACATCATCACGAAAAATGACGAAATTGCCCACGGCGCGATTTTTTTCTTCCAGTCAACCAGCCGAATTTCAGTCCATTCCGACACCATCGCGAAAAATGACGAAATTGCCCTCGGCGCAGTTTTTGTTTCCAGTCTACCTGCAAAATTTTTTCCCATTTCGACACCGTCGCGAAAAATGACGAAATTGCCCCCGGCGCGTTTTTTGTTTCCGATCAACCCGTCAAATTCTAGCCCATTCCGACTCTGTCGTGAAAAATGACGAAATTGCCCCTGGGGAAATTTTTGTTTCCGATCAACCTGTCAAATTTTAGCCCATTCCGACACAGTCGCGAAAAATGACGAAATTGCCCCGGCGCGATTTTTGTTTCCGATCAACCTGTCAAATTTCAGCCCATTCCGACACCATCGCCAAAAATGACGAAATTGACCCTGGCGAGTTTTTTGTTTCCCATCAACCTGTCAAATTTTAGCCCATTCTGACACCGTCGCGAAAAATGACGAAATTGCCCCTCGCGCGTTTTTTGTTTCCGATCAAACTGTCAAATTTGAGCCCATTCCGACACCGTCGCGAAAAATGACGAAAATGCCCCTGGTGCGGTTTTTGTTTCCGATCAACCTGTCAAATTTGATCCCATTCCGACACACTCGCGAAAAATGACGAAATTGCCCCTGGCGCGATTTTTGCTTCCGATCAACCTTTCGAATTTCAGCCCATTCCGACAATGTCGCTAAAAATGACGAAATTGCCCCGAGCGCGATTTTCGCACCCAGTCAACAAGCCAAATTTATGCCCATTCCGACACCGTCGCGAAATATGACGAAATTGCCCCTGGCCCGATGTTTGTTTCCGATCAACCTGTCAAATTTGAGTCCATTCCGACACCGTCGCGAAAAATGACGAAATTACCCCTGGCGCATTTTTTGTTTCCGATCAACTTGTCAAATTCTAGCCCATTCCGACTCCGTCGCGAAGAATGACTAAATTGCCCCTGGGGCGGTTTTTGTTTCCAATCAACCTGT
>NW_019263106.1:0-3829 GCF_002742605.1 Olea europaea var. sylvestris
ACTTGAAATGGACTGTCTCCTTGAGGTTGCAACTTTGACTTTCGTTACTTTGGAAAATGCTCTTTTCTGAAGTGCACCTAAACCCAATCACCTGGTTCGAACATTACATGTTTTCTTCCCTTGTTTGCTTGTGACACAACAAGCTTGTTTTTGTTCTTGATTAGTGACTTGACTTTTTCATGAAGCGATTTCACCAATTTTCCTTTCTTTTTGCCATCCAAACTACCATATTCATTCATAGGTAATGGAATTAAATCCAACGATATTAATGGATTAAAACCATAAACAATTTAAAAGGGAGTAAACGAAGTGGTAGAATGAGTAACACGATTATAAGCAAACTAAATGAAAGGTAAACAATCTTCCAAACTTTTCAAGTTCTTGTTGATTACCGTACGCTGCAATTGAATCATCGTCCTATTAACTACTTCAGTTTGCCCATCAATTTGTGGGTGACAAATCGTAGAATATAATAATTTTCTGCCTAACTTACCCACAAAACTCGCCAAAGATATCATTTGCGCGGATGTCAGTATGCCAGAGCACATCAGTTGCCATTTTTGAAGACCAAAGTTTAAGAATCAGAGCAGTACCAGAGTTGATTCACGTGTTTGGCCCAGTAAAGGATGCAACCACTAGTGGCTATTAATAATGGTCACTTTTATTGATGATTTCTCAAGGTATGTATAGGCCTTCCTCATGAAAGAAAAATATGAAATTCTTGCAAAATTCAAGGAATTCAAAAAGGAGACCGTAGATAAAACAAGAATAAAGATTCAATACCCATGCTTAGATAATAGAAAAGAATATATTTCTAATAAGTTCTATGATTATTTGCGAGAAAATGGAATTTGAAGATAGTTGATGTGTCCAAATATGCCATAGTAGAATGAAGTACCTGAGAGAGAGAGAGAGAGAGAGAGAGAGAGAGAGAGAGAGAGAGAGGGAGTTGTTACCTTGTAGAAATATGTTGAAGCATGCTACATGCCAAGAATGTTCTAAGAAGGTTGTGGGTCGAATGCATGAAGATCGTAGCTTACGAAATTAACAGGTTACCACTCAAATGGTTGGTTCTATCCCATCCTTCAAAAAATTGAGGAGTCACCACAACATATTATACATATTATAACATTTAAATATAGTATAATAACATTCATTAAAAGGCCTACTAAATTAAGTGGCCCAAAATCAGTGGCGGATCCAGGAATTTTTGGCGCACGGGCTAAAATTTAAAAGTCAATATAATAAATTTATATATTATATTAAAGTCAAATTCATTTAATTTGAAGCTGTTCCCGACGAGGTTTTGAGACATAAAATTCATCTATCACAGAATCTATATCTATCTTTTGAGCAAGTTCTCGTTCGATGAAGAGTGTCATACAATCAGCAAGAAATTCATCTTCCATTTTGTTACGAAGATCCGTCTTCACATTTTTCATTGCTGAAAATGCTTGCTCAGTAGTCGCGGTCGAAACAGGTAAAGTCAGTACAAGACGAATAAGTCTAGTAACCATAACATAAATCTCCGATCTTCTACTCTCAGTTAACTGTGACATAACTCAACAAGTGTAGATACTTGAAACCGAGATTCAGTTTTCATATCTAGCTCATAGTGTCGCAACTCATATTCTTACGAATATCTTCCTTTGAAAAAATCTTCAGGATAGAATTTCTCAGCAAGTGTACAAATATCGTGACTGTTAAATGATGCAAATGAATCCCTAGGATCCAACGCTACACTAAGTGTGAGAAGTTCAACTGATGTATCATTAAATCTTATATTTAATTCCATCAATACGTAATCTATTGCTTCATTGAAAATATCAAAGTGATAATGATGCTTCATTGTAATTGGATCACGAGAACGGCAAGGACCAACCTTATATATACTTTCTAGATCGGGTATCTCAATATCATGTTTTGAGCAAAGCTTTTTCACTTCCTCAAGAAATTCTTCCCAATCATCATCTCTTAATTTGTGGAGGAGTTTTGTTGTAGTAGAAACGAATCTCATAGCAGTCAGAATGTCTTGAGATTTCCTTTGAAGGCTTGACAAAGAACATCGGTTATTCTAATGATGGTATGCATTAAATGCAAACTAAACACGAAATCAAAACTTTTCATATGTTTGTAAGTACCACGAACTTCACCTCGAGATTTTCCATTTGGACAATGAACACTAAGATTTTCAAACACTGCGCAAGTTGCATTATACATATCTATTAAGCTCTTTATAGAGTCATAATGAGAACTCCAACGAGTTGCTCCTGATCGTTGTAAATTACCTACTTGATTTGCTCCACTTCCAGACTCACGCTCCCCGATAGCTAACATTTGCTCAATTTCAATTCTTTGAGCAGATTGTAACTCCATAACACGCTTAGGGGAAGAAGTGATAATGTTGATAATATTGTCCAGATGAGAAAAGAACTCCCAAATAACATCAACTTCTTTAGCTGCATAAACCAATACCAACTGTAATCGATGAGCGAAACAGTGGACGTAATATGCATACGGACAATCTCTAAGAAATAATGCCTGAAGTCCATTCCAAGCGCCCCGCATATTACTAGCACCATCATATCCTTGGCCTCTCATTTTTGACACTTCAAGTTCATGTTGAGCAAGAACATTTACAATCTCATTTTTTAGACTTGATGATGTGGTGTCGCTGACACTTTTGATATCAAAGTAGCGTTCCGTCAAAATACCCTGACCATTCACAAACCTCAAAATAATAGTCATTTGTTCTCTCTTAGATGCATCTTGTGCTTCATCAACAAGAATACAAAAGTATCCATCCCCAACTTCTTCACGAATCATCCTTCTTACTCTATTCGCCATTATGTGTAAGATTTCTTTTTGAATATTCGGAGCAATGTATTGGGCATTTTTTGGAGCATTTTTCAACACAACTTTATCAATTTATGTATTTGTTTTTGCCAAAATTTTTATCATCTCAATAAAATTCCCACGATTTAATGAAGATGAAGATTCATCATGACCTCTAAAGGAACAACTTTGAAATGCTAGCCAACGTGCACTTCGAATTGAAGTCTTTAAACGTAGACGACGTTTCTCAACTTCTTCATTCGATATGGTATGTATCACTTTATCAATATGTTGAGACGGTTTCATTAAATCTTTAGCTCTTCTCTCACACATATTATGTTCCGATGATCACAAATGAGTAAGAAATACACATTTTTCTCCGTCATTAACCCTCTTCCACTAGTTATATCCAGAAGTTATCAATGCCGAACAATTGGACAGATTTCCATCATCCCGAAAAAGATAACAATAAAAGCAATATGCTCTATCTGTTGTAGCGGATTTCCATCATTCCGGAAAAGATAACAATAAAAGCAATATGCTCTATCTGTTGTAGGTGAATATTCTAACCAAGGAAACTGGTTGAACCATTTTGCCTGAAAGCGACGAGATTGATATTTTCCTTGTGTTCTAGGATACTCAACAAGTCTTGGTTGATAAGGCCCAGCCTTTAGATATGACACTCTAATTTCATCCCACAGATTAGAAGGAAATTCTAGTATTTGCTTTCTTTTTCCTGGTTCTCGTTCAATGCTAATATTTGAGGATGAATGATGTTCAACTTCCAATGGAAATGAAGGTAGATCTTCAGTTAGTCCATCAGAAGTTGTACTTTCAATAGATTGTCCAGCCCTTTGGAAGAATGAAAACAAGTTCTTATTCTTCTTGAGAGGAGGTTGACATTCCATTTTCAATTCTTACAATTGCAAAAAAAAGGTAAAAAAGAAAAAATTAATCATCAATGATATTATTCTAGCGACAATAAAAAAATAAT
>NW_019263106.1:4910-10978 GCF_002742605.1 Olea europaea var. sylvestris
CTTCAAATTTTCTCGTTTTCGACAAAGGAAATTTGTGTGGATATCTAAATTTGATACACAATGAGGAAGAAATTGGCTACTCATTTTTCGGGCTATTTTTTTCTCTTCCGTATTCTATAATTTGATTTTTGTTTGTGATCTATTTGTTCGTTGCTTAATTAATCAATTGAATGGTTAGATTTTAAAATTCAAGGAAATTAGGTTAGGAAGTGAATGAACTTGTAAATGTAAGGGCAGACGCAGATATTTAGAGGGCACAATCAAACTTATAAAAAAGTTACTAAAAATTTAATATATTCGATATCTAATTACAATTGTTCTCTATATGTTCTAACTTTCCATAGTTACATTATTTTCAATACTTTAAACGCAGACTTACGTTTAAATTACTTTTTTATACTTGATACAAATAACCAATTAAAACAATCAATTCGAGTGAAAAAATAATTCGTTTATCAATAGTCACAGATTTACTAATGAAAACAATCAATTCAATTGTTGTTTAGTAGTGGAAGGATACTCTTCTTTCTTCGTAATTTTGGAGCCTATTAAAACAACCATCACCACCACCTTAAAAAAAAAAAAAAAATCTGAAGTTGGTGGGTCACTTGACCCACTACAACCCAATGTGGGTTTGCCAATGAATGTAACTGACTCCATCATTGAAGTATTAGACATGGCAGAGGAAGAACTGAAGCGTATTGCTGTATATAAGGTATGTAGAGTTTTGGTTTTTATTTACTATTTACCATATTTTATATTTTGATATTAAAGATTAGTATCAAAGTCTCACTTTTTTCATTTTCATTCTCGCACCATTGCCAAGGGGAACGAGAATCTAACCTATGTAGTGAGTCCACTAACTTGATTATTGATACTAGTCGATTCCAATACAATATTTCAAGTTTCGTTTCAACAAATTTTGTGATTTTTCAGGAGAAGAAATCAAAAGGAAAAGTCGCTGATTTGAGGACAAATATTCTTATGCTTGGACTTTCTCCTCCTGATTATCTTCTGCGTGCAGCTTCTAACGTTTACACTAATGAGTTGGAGCAGACATTGCTAGTAAGTGCGATGACATTTGTACATTGAAGCCATCTATCTTATGTGTTGGGTTGATGGATAATTTCTTATTGTGGTGGATGGAATTATATTTATTGTACATTAGCCAGGTTTATATAAAAAAATTTCTATCCATCATGTATTTTTGTGCTCGGACTCCTATGAAATATCCATTAGTTTGAAAACAATGAACTCCTATGAAATATCCATATATCCCTTCAACCACGAGATTTTAGCATCTATCATTTTATTTCCTGGCATTATGAATTTTTTAGTCATTGTTATATTGATTGATTTTATGCTACTGTAGTTGGTTAGGATTGACACGCAGGATTGAGAGTTTGCTTCAGCTCCATAAATATCATAGTCGTTTGGTGAATTTTACAAATTAAAACGAGTTATGCTTATTAGTTGGGATAATCTAAACAAGGTTGTTGTATTAAGTTTATTTTTATCGGTAGAACTAATAGTTTAACTATTAAGTCTCATGCTAATGAAGTATAGTTAAAAATAAAATGCACATGTTGTAGTTAAGAACCCTATTCTGGATATGATCTTGGATTTGTTTTTGTGTTGACCTTGTCAAGTATGTTCATGGTTAACTATTCTGATTTTTATATTTGAAAAATTTTAAATAATTTTATTTGACTTTATCGCAGGCTTTACTGTTCTAAGATGCATTAAAGATCTTGTCTTAATTGAAAAATTGAGCTTCTTTGCTCGATAAAGTCATTGTTCTTTAATAGCATAGAGAACAATCATATTGTATCATATTAACGTACAAAAGAGCTTGAATTGCATCGCACACATTGAATGAAGATATATCTTTCATATATTTTAATTTGTCAGTCTAAGTGGTTAATGTTTATGGCACCATGGTTTTGCCTAGTTCAAATGTTTCTGTGGTGCAATGTACGTCCTCTTCACACTGGCAATTGGCAAGCCTGTGATTTTCTTGTACTTTCATTGTTGACCGATTTAATTTTTAGTCGTTGCTTTCCTATATCTAGTTGATTATGTCATCCATTGCAAATTCTTTTCTTTTTTTATTTTATTTATTTATTATTATTATTATTTTTTTAAAGGTATGGGGATAACCTGAGCTTCTTTACGTTTTTAAAGGGGCAAGTACCTTCTGTAGAGTCCTTCTTGTTTGTAAAATAGCAAAAGTACTTGGTAGTGGGGGCTTATGGTCTTGACCTTCATAATAATAAAAGGATAGTAAGAAAGAGAAAATGTTGAAAACTTTCAACAATATGATCCACAGCAACACATTGTTCATTACATGCATTTTCTTAAATATACGGTGACTACATTAATTTTGATCCTTGTATATTAGATTTAGCTGGTAGGTCCTCAACTCCTTGACCATTTAGAAGTTATTATAGCTAATATCTCTTGTCACTAATTTTGTATGCTAATATCTTTAGCCACTAATTAGAGTTTTGAAATTTTTTATTTTACATTATTTTTACTATCTAATAAGTTATATCAATTTGTTAATTTTTAGATTTAAATGCATCATTAGTTTGACGGATGTTTTCTCCAAACAACTTGCAAGAGTTGAAGAAATTTCTTTTGAAGAACTAGAATGAGATTATTTTAATTTAATTTTGTTATTGTCTTTTCAAGCATTTATTGCTATAAGTATTTGATGTGAGATGGAACATAGTTACATTTCTTTATCAAACAATTACAATGGAAAAGATTCTTCAAGTGTCTTAGGTGCACTATCCTGACTTGGCTCTTGACTTAACTTACCTTTGACAAACTGTAAATGGTATGCTGACGAGAAGAGTAGGACTACGAGTTGTTTCCGATTCATCTAAGAACTTATCAAGTTGAATGAAGCCTTGGGGAAGCAGAGGCAAACGCTAGAGATGCTGGGTTAAGGACGTATGGAGAAGACACCATTCGACAAGTGGTAGACGTTTAAGCTAGAGAGGTACTTAGTTGAGATCTGAGAGGAGATGTCTTTGGGAGCAGCTAAAGGAAGTATTTAAATGCATCTAAGGACCAGCGGGACAATTTCTGATTCCTAACCAAGGAGGCACAAAAAAAATTTTAGTGACCGATTCTCCATGGGACACAAAAAAACACAAGTTAGTTAAATAACCCAGTGACCTATCAATTGTAGAAGTAGGATTTTTGTTGAGCCCACTCTAGCTCAATTGCACCACCCAGGGTGCGAGCCACGCAAGAAGCTTGCGAGGCCAGGTGTGCTATTATGGATGGCAAAGGGTCCAAAGGACACGTAGTTGGGAGTGAGCCAGGTCTGGAAATTTAAGTAAAAGAGTTATTTGACGAAATGCTCTTGATTCTAGAAGGACTATAGTGAGGAGGACGACATACCTACTCAAGATCTATCCTTGGAGGCAAAACTAAAACCATTTAATCCATTCCACGACAACCATATTTATTTCTAGAGCTACGCCATTCTTTTCTTCCTTATCATTGCTTGGAGGTGCTAGAGTTGCTTGAGGTGCTAGAGTTGTGCCAGCTGAACCGTGAGGTCATGAACGTCGGAAGCAAAATCTTGATCAATAAACCACAAGCCAAAATTCAAAATAGGTAAACGATGGGCAATTCAACAAGTTGAGAATAATAAATTCATCCTAGACCAATGAAAGGAGAACTTGACACAGTGCTAAGGAGCAAGACGATAAATCAAGTGTGAACATTCAACTAAAGACGTCTAAGAGATCGGTAGTAGCTAAGTATTACGGCCATTGTAGAGCAAAATGGAGAAAATTAGGTTGAGGACCCCGAGAGATAAGGGAAAGAAGAGAGAAGAATCAATTAGATGAGAGAATTTACTATATTTAGTGTGTCTACACAGTTGATTCATCGGCGAACCCCCTTGTTACTGAACTTACAATTTTCATTGCAAATGGCTAATCCCATATCACTAATATACTCATCAATGGGAAGTACAAGGTCTAAAGCTCGGGGCATGGGAGAAATGGCTTGAGAGGAGAGTGAGAAGTTAGTTTAGCTTCCTTGTTAAGGCTTTTTCCAAGTCCATTTGAGCTATCCCCTTTTTTCCTTTATTCTTCCCTATTTCTTTATTTAAAAATAGCATTTTGCTTTGTTCAGTCCTCTCTTGCTAGACTGGCTGACTATTCCGCACAAGTAGATAATGCTTGAACATCGAAAAAATCCGTAGTTTCATCTAACCATCATAGATTTTCCAAGATCCTACTTTCTGTGATTGCTTGAAGTTAATCAGTTGAGTGGATGGCAAGTGAGTGGCTGCTGACTGCTTCCCAGGATCGGGGGTAGTGCTAACTAATCCTTGTTATTCTAATTCTTCTCTTTCTCTCTATTTTAAAGCTGAGCTAGTCTCTTGTAGATGCAGGCCTACAACCTTGCTATTACCCAGCTCTTTTCGAGTTACTAGGAGAAGTTTCTAGCATGGATTTCCTAGTTGAGCTTGGTGGTTTACTCTCAACCAACATTGTCTCTTGCTTGTTGACTTGCTTTGGGTCAAGCTTACTTTCAATCGAGTTAAAAGTGTTTGTAGAATCAGGGATCCTAATTTTCTGTTGCCTTGACACCTTGAACACGCTTTCTATAAACAAAGCCAGAAGCAAAGAAGTTCTTCTCCTATAATTATGAATAGGAACACAGCCCAAAGCAAACTAAAAGCCATATCATGATCAAAAAGTAAAAGCAGCTCTATGTTATCCTAGAAAACTACTGTGCCGAAAAAGTCTCTTTTCCCACTTTGCTAATGTTCTCCTATAATGCAGGTTGGGCGATGGTGGTGGGCGTGGGAAGAAGAAACCTAAGAGACTAAGAGAAGAGCAGGTGTACTTCTACAATATATATATATATTGATGCATGTTTTGAAATTTATTATTGGCATGGTTATTATTGTTCATATATTTAGTCCAAAAAATAATGCTATTTCTATTTGACGATTAAGAAATTAGGAATGTTATTTAATGTGTATAGATTACAATAAAAAAAATGCTATTAAAAGTGATACATTATTTAAATAAATGTTATAAACACTAAAAAAATATGATTAAAAAAGACTGTTATTGAAGATGTAACCATGGCGATTAAAATCAAAATTATAAAAAAGTACTATCAAAATTAAAAAGATTACATGAAAAAGAATGCTATAAATACTAAAGCCATGACGATAATAGAATGCTACGTAAAAGTTTTTTTATAGCACTTTATAATAACAATAAAAAATGTTATAGAGGTAAGACTTTTAATAACACCACCTACAATAGCATTTTGGAAAATACTATTGATCATAATAGATAGCATTCTTTGCAATCTATAGAAGAGTTGATATGTTGTAGTGAGTATCAAACCCATAGTAAGCCATTTAGAAGTTTTTGGGTGTGTTTGCTATGTGCTCGTGCCTGATCACCTTCAAAGCAAGTTTGGTGAAAAAACGATTAGGTGGATTTTTTGAATTACATGAAATTTTACCCAACTCCATATTTGTAATGGAATATAGGAACTAGTATGAACAGAGGGGGTGGAATTTTTGGCATCAACCTATAGGGTTTATAGATTTTCTAATTTCTTTTCTAGCCGAGTGTAAGAGATTACGATGATAATAGTAAAGGCTGGAGATGCTATGATCCTAGCACTATTCATTGATGTATATCACGAAATGTAGTATTTGAAGAAGCATTATCTTGGTGGTCACCTAAAGCAATCATACTTCCAGGATTTGAAGGAAACGAATGACAAATTGAAGGAGCCAGGGGAGAGAATACAAAAGGATTCCAAAATCTCAAAGAAAAAGACATCCCTAGTTGATGGAAGAAAACATGAGCCAATAGTAACAGAGGCTCCAGAAAAGTTGGAAGTTGGTTGGACATTGGTGTATGTAGAACCTCAAGTAAAGAAGCTGAGGAAAGTAGTTCATCACCTCAGCTTAGGAGGTCTAGCGGACGATGAAAACCAAATCCTAGGTATGCTAATACAATTATCATTGAAGAAAATAGCATCAAAGAGCAAGCCACATATGAAGAACA
>NW_019263106.1:13442-16995 GCF_002742605.1 Olea europaea var. sylvestris
AAAAAAAAAAAAAGAATGAAACTTTATGGACTAAATTGTAAATAGCCAAAAGATGACCAACGGCAGGAACAAAAATGTGAAAGACTCAAGGACCAAATTATTGAAGATTTGAAGTATTGGGAGAAGAAAGATTGAGAAAAGGAGTCAAAAAGCACGAGATTAAAAGTTCGGGGACCTAATTGTCACATTTGGAAGAAAAGTGTGGCGTTCAGAAAATCAAAATAGGGCATCACACAATACCATGCGGTTGCATGGTACATTTGGGTCGCACGATTTTCAATTTCCTTCTTTACTTCAAATTCTTATGGAAACAAACCGTGGCACCTATATAAAATTCATAGAGTTGTCAAATAGAGGGAAGAAGGCCTTGGGAGAGAAAAGAACGCATCTTGGAGGAGATTTTACACTACAATAACGAAGAGAAATGCGAAGCTCCATGATATTACATGCAAGTTCTTAAACCCGTGATGTCGTTTCTCAAAGCTTTTGTGTATTTTATTAATTTCTCCATGCTAGGCTAGTTTTTTATATACTAGGAGATTGATGAACCTTGTAATGTAACTTTTTAATTTTTAGTTTTGCAATTTTGACATCAGAACATGTTCTTGAATTTTGAATGATTTGTATACAATTAATTGCTTCCATAATTATGTGCATATAATTGTGTGAATGAGATGACTAATTTTATGCATTTGAGAGAAGGGAAATGAGTTCGACGGGGTATAAATTATCGTAGGGTCTGATAGGAGATAGAGATATACCGCTATGCTTTGCATGAATCTTTAAATGCTTACAAAACTACATGCATTCTTGCACATTTGCACCCATCATAGAGATATAGGCTGGTGGTATATGAGAATATGTTCAATTTTAATCGAGAGAAATTGTTGGATAGATTAGGGGCATTGATTTTTCAAAAATTCAACGTGTTGTCAATTTGTGAAACTAGGGTTAAAAGTGAGCATTGATTGGTGATTCGTGATCCTAATGCTCTTTATATTCATTGATTAGATCAAACTTGCATTGAAACATCCGTTTTGCATTCTAGTTCGTTTGACTCATACATAGTCACATAT
Source organism: Olea europaea var. sylvestris (assembly GCF_002742605.1). Lineage (NCBI taxonomy): Eukaryota > Viridiplantae > Streptophyta > Magnoliopsida > Lamiales > Oleaceae > Olea > Olea europaea. Next base: position 14,519 of record NW_019263106.1, read on the forward strand.
TAGGTTAAGTTAAGCTTAATTTAAGTTACTACAAATCTCGTTTGAAAATTCGGGTTCGGTTAAGGCCGAGTTAGATAGAATTAAACTACTCAATCTCCGTGAGATGACATTCAAATTCTAATTTTCACTTTATTACTTGTTACGAACCGTACACTTACGGAAATAAATCAAAAGAATAATTTCGTGAATAGAAAACTTACAAAAAAGTTGAAATTTTAAGAAGTTGCTAATAGTGTTACATCCGAACATACACGTACACTCACTAATTATAGGAGTTTATTGTTGCGTATGTGCACTTAAATTCACTAACTTAGAATACTCCATCCAACCAAAAGGATTCCATAAAGCTCAAAGCACATGGAAGCTCGAACCTTAAAAAACCATGTCATTAAAAAAGCAAACTGATTAATAATTAAACGACAGGCACATAAAAAAAATATATTGCCAAGCATATTTTCTCAACAATTTTAAAAATAGGACACATGCTACTTGTATATAATGTAGTGTCCATCTCCTCACATGGACGGGATCCACTTGGGACAAAAATATATATTCAGATCTAACTTTGAGAGATCAAATGATTGATTAAACTTTAAAACCCTTGTACTTGTCACATTACAACATAAAGAACAATTGACGCTTGATTGCCGTACGAATATGAATTTCGGCATCCATATACATTCATAAAATTTTATACTACAATCCACTCCCGTATCATACTGGAGATTCCCGCCGTAATTGGGCTCTGAACAAATCTCTCATTCTCATGGGAAGGTAAAATTCAAATGAACAAATTTCCCCATCTTCAAATCTTAAACTTTTAAATGTTGTTTAACATAGTACCAAGCATCTTATCTCTGAATCTAAATGACTGAATTTGTCCTCTCTAAAAACTAAAATTTAAACTTTTAGATGAAATGTTTCCAGCAGATTTTCATCATCTTCTTCAAAATCAATGCGAATTCCCAAAGTTTGGTGTCCAAAACCAAAGGCTTTAATGTGATCTTTAAGGGACCTTTTGTGCTTGAAATCAGAACCGCAAATGCAGTACCAAATCTTGCCACAGTTCTTTTCATGTGTTCTCCAATCACCCTTAACTGCAAAGGGTTTCCCACATTTTGTGCACACGAATGATTTTGTTCCATGCTTTCTCTTGTAATGTGTTTGGAGGATCCTGAAGTCTTTGAGGGGCCTTGCTGTTGGGTGATCAATATTGTGCTTGCATCCAGATGCACAACAATAGCATGGAAGCCTTAGCATTCCAGTTGGTTGAGTTCCCCTTAGAGATTCAGGCCCTTTTCTGTACTGTGATCCATGCCCCCACATATGCATCTGGAAAACGTATTTCACATTAATATCACAAAATAAAAGAAAATCTATAAGGAATATTCAAATTAAAAAGAAAAGGTTGAATTTTAACACATAATATTGTAGAAAAGTCTGAATGCTAGAAAGTAGGCAAAGATAGAAGAATTTTCTTTATTAATCTTGCCCACGGCAATTAAATCTAGACATATATTATATTACGCACCACAAAGGTATGAACACGAGATGCAGATTGAGAGGAGCAGTGCAAGACTGAAACAATAAGTTATGGGAAATGACCGGCCTCCATTTGGAAAGATTTTATAAGTGGTTTAGTATATAAATGAACACGAAAGAGGGATTGATAAGTGGATTGGGTTTACTGACATGTAGAGTTGATCAAAATGAAGTTTGACCATTTACAAATAATTTATAGATTTTCCAAAAGGACACACCAATTTATGCTTTAGGATTTCCCATTTTGTAGGATGATACTAATCATCAGTTTCATATCTGAGCCTAAATAATAGGTAATATTAAAACTGAAATTACACGTTAAAAAAATAATAATAATAATAATTATAGAAAGGGTCACAGACTTACCTATGCACGTGGATCATCTGCATATAAAAGAGGAGTGCATGAAATTATAACTGGTTGTCAAGATTACATTCTTGATTAAATTATAACTTTTGTGGAGACAATTCTTCTATGGTGGCTACCTTAGCAACAGTTCAAGGAAATTAGCAGAAGTTTCACTGTCACCAATTTCACAGAAAAACTGCCAAGATCTCATCACTAGTTGGTGGAAGAATTAGCAATTATTGGATGAACAGTTACACTTCCACTTAATCGAATTGAAGCCTAAATTTCTATAAATAAGTATGTCATCTCTAACATCTGAAGCTCATAAGCTACTTCAACAATCTGGATCCTTAGAAAATTGAAGGCAACTAAACATTGAGGCCGACGGTATCTAAACGGTTAAAAAATATACCTTCAAGTTGTTGTATCTGTTAAAACTCTTGTAGCAAATGTGACATGAAAACTGAGTTGGTCCACTGATAATCTGGGAAGGGGTAGGAATCTAGTATTGGCCCTTGTTCAGGCTGTTTGAGGGCAGCCCTGAAAGTACATTAAAACCATCTTTATCAGTAATTTCTCCAGAAGAA
>NW_019263106.1:17261-18764 GCF_002742605.1 Olea europaea var. sylvestris
ATTTTATGCACGTACTATGTTGCCCTAATATTTTTATCCTATGCAAAAGATATTAGGGCAAACTCCATTCAGAGTGTCATTCTGTAGAAAAAGAGAGAGGTGACTACAAAGCACTTTGTAATTCTATTCTTGTGTATAGTGTGTTTTTCAGCGGCACTTGGTGTACATAAATGTCGTATTGAGAGTGAAGCACCTTAAATTGTGTCCTTTTCCTTCTTTGATTTGTTTGAAAAATAATTTGTACTGTCAATTACAATGCAATTTTATTTTATTTTATTTTATTCTTTTGCATAATACTGTAATGAATGTAATGATTTATGATTAGTCAATATTATAACCGGTACGTGCATAAATAAACGTCGAAAAAATAATTTATGAGCCCATTGAAGTGAGGGTGTGAACGAGAGTGGAAATGATTATTCGATAATTTGGTAACGTCACAAACATATACTTATATATACAGAGACATTGTGATTTCTACCAATAGTACTAACCAAAGTGAAATAATAAAAATAACATAAGTATGTTAAATGAATTAATCCACATATATATCATACTTCATGCATCAATATTGTTAATTAACTCTTGTTGTACCTGACATGGCACCTAGACCTTTCTATTACTCCGTCCACATGCTCATTTAGAGGTAAACACATTATGGGAATGCAATACTGTGAATGCAATTGATGCTGTCTTCTTTGCTTGTCTCCTGTGACAGATTACAGGTGGACTGACAAAGGGAATGGGACATGTTTTAATGTATAGATACCTGGAATAATTTTAACTTCATTATAATTTCTTTATGATTACAAGTTGATTTTTTTTTTATTTAAATTTTAATCATACATACAGTAGCTTCACAAATGTGATTTAATTATCCACCAATAATTTTAATTATAACAACGTGTAATCAAACCCAACAATATTGGTAGAATATTGCTTTTGAAAATTTAATGCAACGTTTAAGAAAATTAATTTTAAAACATTATTATGATGTTGTGATATACTCTCATTTATTTTCTTTTATTACTTGTTTGATATTAAAACTTGTAGTGGCTATGTACCAATTTCCATAAATAAGAGTTCTGCATAAAAAACCGATCGGTCAAACCCCCTTCACATATGGAGGGGGGAAAAAAGACTTGCATCAATTTGGCTAATTTACAATGTCTTATAAATTATTCTAAATAATTCAATTTAATTTTCGATCGCACATCTCAATGGATATAACCACTTATCCACTACACATTTAATTTATTTATAGATTAAATAGTCCAACTGAGACTTAATTATTTTAGGAAGCCTACTCCCTGTCCTGACTTGGGGACAAGGTCATGGACAGTGGCGCCCCCCCTATTGGAGGTAGGCGCCCCTGTCTTCAACCCTTTTATCCTTATTTAGTGCAAGTAAGTAGATGGCGAATGGTTATTACAGAATTTTTAGTCATAATTTTCTTACTCTTATAAACTTAATTTCTCCCACTGCTTTGGTTATGGTCTCAAA
>NW_019263106.1:35509-38756 GCF_002742605.1 Olea europaea var. sylvestris
TGTGTCTGAACATATTCCACTTATCTTGAGGCATTTCTTCTGATTAGATTTAGAGTAATTAAATGTAGAAACTCATTCTGTTAGACTTTTTACCTTTTTACTTTTTATTTGTTAAGGAAATAAGTGTTTCATACTTACATCATAAAGGTTTCACCATTAACTCTCGATAAGTGTACTTTGTATGCTTATATGGACCATTAAATGAGGCTGACTGTTATTAATTTTGCTAACTTATGACTTAATTATATTTATATTTATATTTTTCTTTTTGTTAGGTAGAACTTGATATAAATTTATTAAATTGGACAAAGGTTGTTAGGTAAAGGTTGGGGACTAAATTGTGAATTTTTAATAGTTGATTCGGACATGATTGGACTAAATTGGAAGCAATTGGAAAATGAAGAATTAGAGTTGCATGAAAATGGGTCTTAACATGAATATTATCCAAAAGGTGGGACCGAAACACACAAATCTGAAAACTGAAGTTGCGCGGTGAGTGGAAAAGCTATCGCCTCTGCATCGGCTTAAGCCAAAATGAGTCGATACCCAACAATTTGTACAGCATGCATGCGGCTTGTATGCCTACATGCACGCATTGTGGAAAACTATAGACTGTCGCTGCAATTTCGTTTTAGACCAGAATTTTAATTGGATTGAAATTGTACACGATGTTGGGCAGATTCTTACATTCTTATATATGCAAAACTTGTTGAAACATTGCGAACTTTCTTGAGGCTCTACTTACACAATTAAATCACATAATTCATCAAGAACAATAGGCAAATTGCTATATTTTGAGAGATAAGATCAAACCCTAACAAGAATTGGATGTCAATTACATCAAGAAATTGAAGATTTCAACTTTAGATTTGAAGATCAATATCTTTGCATTATTTTATGATTCGAGAAATATTTTCTCTTATTCTTTTTGTAATTTATACAAAATCAAACTAGCCTACTTTTGTTTTTCTAATGGATGAAGATGAACCCTATTAATTATTTATTTTAATTTAACACTAGCAATTTAGTATTTCTTGTATTTTATGATTAATCTTGCATTCCCATTGTATTATTTAATTGTTTATACCAATTAGATAATTAGTTTCTTATTATAGTGTTGTGAGACTCACAATAAATTTAAAACGTGGCAAGGTTAACACACTGGTAACAGATGTAAGGAGTAACAATATCACATGTGCAATCATATAAATAATTTAAAATATAATGCATTCTAATTATTCGAATTCGTATTATTAGAATAGAGCTAATTTATTTTGGAAAGGAAAGTTAAACACATTATCTTTATCAATTGTTAAAAATGCGTGAACGAAACTAGATTACATAATTGAAAATAATAATAAGTGGATTCAAAATTCAATACAATCATCCGTAATTTTATACAAATAACACTTTTTACATACTTTCAAGTCAGTCCATCCACCATTTTCAAATTTATATTAGGAAAGTTCTTAGTTCCCTTCTTTATCCTTAATTTTTGTATCTTGTTTCTTATAACTTAGACATTAAGGACAATGTCTGTTATAAGTTTGGAGATAGCAAACACCAAGTATGTTATCTATTAGTACTATTCTGTGTGCTTGTTCGTGTAAAAAAAGGACAATTTAGAAACTAATATATATATATATATAATTTTAGAACAGATTTTAGTATTGTTTATGACATTATTGAAACAATAAATGGTTATACAAATGGTTTGGTGCACTTCTAAAATATTTTAGGTGTTTAATATCTTGTAGAACTTAGTGGTCGATGGTGAGGGGCACATGGAAGCGGTAGTGGTTGAGTGGTGGTAGTGGTGGTGGTGGTAGCAAGTAGTGGAGATCGAGTTGGGGGCCAATGGTGGAAATCTATGTGGAACTGGTTATGGTGGACGATAGGGGAGGTGGAGTTATACGTGGAGGTGGATATGGAGATGGTGCTGATGGAGGTGGCTGTGGGGTCAGAGGTGGTGGAAATGCAGAAAGAGGTGGAGACTTGGGTAAAGGAGGTGGTGCAAATCTATGTAGAGGTCGTGACGATGATGGTAGTTGACAACAAGAGAATAGTAGAGATCTACGTGCAGAAGATGGTAGAGGTAAAGATCTTTGCAGAGGTGGAGATGGAGGTACACAACGAGAGGGAGGTGGAAATCTATGTGGAAATGGTGTAGATGGAGGTCACAGTGGCAATGGTAGTACAACTGGTGGAGATCCCGGTAATGATTGAGTTGGAGAGCCTGGAAGTCGGTATCTCTATGAAGGTAGAGGTGGAGGTTATTAGGACTTGGGGTTTCATATTAAAAGTTCATTCTTATTAAGAATGGTAGTCCAAACCCTTATAAATTGATCCATATTTTCATCATTATTCGTTGTAAAATTTGATCTCTTAACATTCCTTGTAATATGGTGGCTCATTTGAGCAAATCAATTTTGAAATTTGTGTGCTCATTTTTTTATCTTAATTGGATCGAATTCTATTGAAACTTAATAAGCTCTGATACCATATTAAAATTTGTAGTTCCATCTTAAAAAGTCAACTTTATTAAGAGAAGTAGTCCAAATTCTTATAAATTGGTTTATGTTTTCAAATTTATTCGAAGTGAAATTTTATCCCTTAACAAAGGTGGAGTTGGAGATCAACAAAACAACAGCAATTGTATTGGTATCGGTGATGATAATGCATGGTTTTACAATGATAGTTGCATTTGCTCAAACAAGAAGTGTACACAAAAGAGTTGACAGAATATAGAATAGTGTTCCACGAAGACCCACGTCTACAATGCAAAGATTGGATCTTATCATCCTTCACTCTGTATCCTAGTTCTTCTTTGGGCTTAGTCTCTTACATTGTTTGTTGTCTCCATATTTAGACAATCCTTCATACAATTGTTAAACTAGTCTACCATTCTACAGTAGAATGAATAGTTTTCTCTTCGTCTAGTTCTTATGGCTTGGTGGAAGCCAAGTGGCTTGTTTGTTTATTTTCCAAAATGGAAATGGAATGATAAATTGCCATTATTTTGTCAACTCTTGTTCCCTTGTGATACATACGTTTATCAAAATACTGACAATCTAAAATCTATAAAAGAAAATAAAACATTGTCAACTCTTGTTCCCTTGTGATACATACGTTTATCAAAATACTGACAATCTAAAATCTATAAAAGAAAATAAAACATTTTCTATCCCTGGTAATGTGGTTTTGTTGACTAATACATTCATAAAATGCTCGAGTTTCTTATTAAGAT
>NW_019263107.1:0-18752 GCF_002742605.1 Olea europaea var. sylvestris
ATAATTGACAATAATGCAAGTGTCAAACGTGTCAAAAAGTAGTGTATAAATAGCAAAGTTCAATCAGTAAGAACCTTGCCACACGTAAACTATGGTGTACACTTTAATTTACATTTTTCACGTCACATTACCCTGTCGGACAGCTTAAATTTCAAATAGTTTTCCCAACCAATTGACACTTGACAACAATACAAATGTCAAACTACATGTCAAAAATCAGTCTACAAATAACAAAATTCAATCTGTGTGAACCTTCTTACATGTACACTATGGTGTACAATTTAATTTATACTTTGCCACGTGACATTACCCTATTGGAGAGATTAAATTTCAAATTGTTTTCCCATCCAATTGACACTCGACAATATTGTAAGTATCAAAAACCGTGTCAAAAATTAGTGTAAAAATAGCAAAGTTCAATCGGTAAGAACCTTGTGACTTGTACACTGTGGTGTATACTTTAGTTTACACCTTGCCGCATGTCATTACCCAGTTGAACAGTTTAAATTTCATGCAATTTTTCCATCCAATCGACACTTGACAACAATGCAAGTGTCAAACAACGTGTCAAAAATCGGTGTACTAGCAATGTTCAATCAGTAAGAACCTTGCTACATGTACACCATGGTGTACACTTTAGTTTGCACTTTGCCACGTGACATTACTCTATTGGACAGTTTAAGTTTCAAACAGTTTTCCATCCAATTCACACTTGACAACAACGAAAGTGTCGAACAGCGTGTTAAAAATCAGCGTACAAATAATAAAGCTCAATCGGTAAGGACCTTGCCACATGTACACTTTGGTTTACACTATGCGACGCGATATTGCCCTGTTGGACAGTTTAAATATCTAACAATTTTCCCATCCAATTGACACTTGACAACAATACAAGTGTTGAAAAATGTGCCAATAATCGTTCTACAAATAGCAAAGTTCAATCGGTAAGGACCTTGCCACATGTACACTATGGTGTACACTTTAGTTTACACTATGCCACGGACATTACCCAGTTAGACATTTTAAATTTCAAATAGTTTTCCCATCTAATTGACACTTGACAACAATGTAAGTGTAAAACGTGTCAAAAGGCAGTGTACAAATAGTAAAGTTCAATCGGTAAGAACCTTGCGATATGTACACTATGGAGTACACTTTAGTTTATACTTTGCCACTTGACATTAGCTTGTTGGACAATTTAAATTTCAAATTGTTTTCCCATCCAGTTGACACTTGACAATAATGCAAGTGTCAAACAACGTGTCAAAAATCAGTCTATAAATAGCAAAGTTCAATCGGTATGAACCTTTCTATAGGTAAACTACGGTGTACACTTTAGTTTACACTTTGCCACCTAACATTACCTTGTTGGACAGTTTAAATTTCAAATTGTTATTGCATCCAATTGACACTCGACAACAATGCAAGTGTTAAACAACGTGTCAAAAATCAGTGTACAAATAGCAAAGTTCAATCGGTAAGAACCTTGCGGTATGTACACTATGGTGTACAATTTAATTTACACCTTGCCACATGTTATTAACCTGTTGGACAGTTTAAATTTCAAGCAATTTTTCTATCCAATCAACACTTGACAACAATGCAAGTGTCAAAACAATGTGTCAAAAATTAGTGTACAAATAGCGAAGTTCAATCGGTAAGAACCTTGCTACATGTACACTTTAGTTTACACTTTTCCACGTGACTTTACTCTATTGGACAGTTAAATTTTCAAACAGTTTTTCCATCCAATTGACACTTGACAATAATGCAAGTTTCAAACGTGTTGAAAATCAGTGTACAAATAGCAAAGTTCAATCGGTAAGGACCTTGCCACATGTACACTACGGAGTACACTTTAGTTTACACTTTGACATGTGACATTACCCTGTTGGATAGTTTAAATTTCAAACAGTTTTTCCATCCAATTGACACTCGACAACAATGCAAGTGTCAAACAACATGTCAAAAATCATTGTACAAATAGCAAAGTTCAATCGGTAAGGACCTTGTCACATGTACACTATGGCGTACACTTTCATTTACATTTTCCACGTGACATTACCCTGTTGGACAACTTAAATTTCAATTAGTTTTCTCATCCATTTGAGGTTTGACAACAATGCAAGTGTCAAACAACTTGTAAAAAATTATTTTACAAGCAGCAAAGTTCAATCGAGAAGGACCTTGCTACATGTACACTATGGTGTACACTTTAGTATGTACTTTGCCACATGACATTACCCTGTTGGACAGTTTAAATTTCAAATAGTTTTTTCGTCTAATTGACACTTGACAACAGTGTAAGTGTCGAATAATGTGTCAACAAGCACTGTACAAATAGCATAGTTCTATCGGTATGAACCTTGCGATATGTACACTATGGAGTACACTTTAGTTAATACTTTGCCACTTGACATTAGCTTGTTGGACAGTTTAAATTTCAAATAGCTTTCTCATTCAATTGACACTCGATAATAATGCAAGTGTCAAACAACGTGTCAAAAATCAGTGTACAAATAGCAAAGTTCAATCGGTAAGAACCTTGCGACGTGCACACTATGGTGTACACTTTAGTTTATACCTTGCCACATGTCATTACCCAGTTGGACAGTTTAAATTTCAATCAATTTTTCCATCCAATCGACACTTGGCAACAATGCAAGTGTCAAACAACGTGTCAAAAATCGGTGTACAAATAGCAACGTTCAATCGAGAAGAATCTTGCTACATATAAGCCGTGGTGTACACTTTAGTTTGCACTTTCCCACGTGACATTACTCAATTGGAAAGTTTAAATTTCAAACAGTTTTTCCATCCAATCGACACTTGACAACAATGCAAGTGTCAAACAACGTATCAAAAATCATTGTACAGATTGCAAAGTTCAATCGGTAAGGACCTTGCCACATGTACACTATCGAGTACACTATAGTTTACACTTTGACACGTGACATTACCTTGTTGGACAGTTTAAATTTTAAACACTTTTCGCATCTAATTGAACTCTACAACAATGCAAGTGCCAAACAACGTGTCAAAAGTCAGTGTACAAATATCAAAGTTCAATCGTTAAGGACCTTGTCACATGCACACTACGGTGTACACTTTAATTTGCAATTTCACGTGTCATTACCCTATTGGACAGCTTAAATTTCAAACAATTTTCCTAGTTGATTGAGACTTGACATCAATACAAGTGTCAAAAAACTTGTCAAAAATTAGTTTACAACTAGCTAAGTTCAATCGGTAAGGACCTTGATACATGTACATTATGGTGTACACTTTAGTTTGTACTTTGCAACGTGATATTACCCTATTGGATAGTTTAAATTTCAAACAGTTTTTCCATCCAATTGACACTTGACAACAATGCAAGAGTCGAACAATGTGTCAAAAATCAGTGTACAAGTAGCAAAGTTCCATCGGTATGAAACTAGTTAAATGTACACTATGGTGTACACTTTAGTTTACACTTTGCCAAGTGACATTTCCCTGTTGGACAACTTAAATTTCAAACAGTTTTCCCATCCAATTGACACTTGAAAACAACGAAAGTGTCGAACAACGTGTTAAAAATCAGTGTACAAATAACAAAGTTCAATCGGTAAGGACCTTGCCACATGTACACTATGGTGTACACTTTAGTTTACACTATGCCACGCAACATTGCCCCGTTGGACAGTTTAAATTTCTAACAATTTTTCCATCCAATTGACACTTGACAACAAAACAAGTGTCGAAGAACATGTCTATAATCAATTTACAAATAGCAAATTTCAATCGGTAAGGACCTTGCCACATGTACACTATGGTGTACACTTTAGTTTACACTATGCCACATGACATTACCATGTTGGAAAGTTTAAATTTCAAATAATTTTCCCATCCAGTAGACACTAGACAACAATGCAAGTGTAAAATGTGTCAAAAAGCAGTGTACAAATAGCAAAGTTTAATCTGTAAGAACCTTACGATATGTACACTATGGAGTACACTTTAGTTTATACTTTGCCACTTGACATTAGCTTGTTGGACAGTTTAAATTTCAAATAGTTTTTCCATCCAGTTAACACTTGACAAAAATACAAGTGTCAAACAACGTGTCAAAAATTAGTCTACAAATAGCGAAGTTCAATTGGTATGAACCTTTCTATTTAAATTTCAAATTTTTATTCCATCCAATTGACAATCGACAACAATGCAAGTGTCAAACAACTTGTCAAAAATTAGTGTACAAATAGCAAAGTTCAATCGGTAAGAACCTGGCGACATGTACACGATGGTGTATACTTTAGTTTACACCTTGCCAAATGTCATTATCCTGTTGGATAGTTAAAATTTCAAGCAATTTTTCCATCCAATCGACACTTGACAACAATACAAATGTCAAAAGAACGTGTCAAAAATTAGTGTACAAATAGCAAAGTTCAATCGGTAAGAACCTTCCTACATGTACACTTTAGTTTACACTTTGCCACGTGACTTTACTCTATTGGATAATTTAAACTTGAAAGAATTTTTCCATCCAATTGACACTTGACAATAATGCAAGTGTCAAACAACGTGTCGAAAATCAGTGTACAAATAGTAAAGTTCAATCAGTATGGACCTTGTCACATGTACACTATGGTGTACACTTTAATTTACATTTTCCACGTGACATTGCCCTGTTGGACAGCTTAAATTTCAAACAATTTTCCCATCCGATTGAGGCTTGACAAAAATGCAAGTGTCAAACAACTTGTAAAAGATTATTTTACAAGTAGCAAATGTCAATCGATAAGGACCTTGCTACATGTACACTATGGTGTACACTATAGTATGTACTTTGCCACGTGACATTATCCTGTTGGACAGTTTAAATTTCAAATACTTTTTGCATCCAATTGACACTTGATGACAATGCAAGTGTCGAACAACATGTAAAAAAACAGCGTACAAATAGCAAAGTTCAATCGGTATGAATCTTGCTACATGTACCCTACGGTGTAAACTTGAGTTTACACTTTGTCACATGACATTACCCTCTTGGACAGTTTAAATTTGAAATTGTTTTCCCATCCAATTGACACTCGACAACAATACAAATGTCAAACAACGTGTTAAAAATTAGTGTATAGATAGTAAAGTGCAATTGGTAAGGACCTTGTCACATGTACACTATGGTGTACACTTTAATTTACATTTTTCACATGACAGTACCCTATTGGACAACTTAAATTTCAAACAATTTTCTCATCCAATTGAGACTTGACATCAATGCAAGTGTCAAACAACTTGTCAAAAATTAGTTTACAAGTAGCAAAGTTCAATCGGTAAGGACCTTGGTTCATGTACACTATGGTGTAAACTTTAGTTTGCACATTGCAACGTGATATTACGCTATTGGACAGTTTAAATTTCAAACAATTTTTCCATCCAATTGACACTTGACAACACTGCAAGAGTCGAACAACGTGTTAAAAATCAGTCTACAAATAGCAAAGTTCAATCGGTATGAAACTGGCTACATGTACACTATGGTGTACACTTTAATTTACACTTTCCCAAGTGACATTACCCTGTTTGATAGCTTAAATTTCAAACAATTTTCCCGCCCAATTGACACTTGACAACAACGAAAGTGTCAAAAAATGTGTTAAAAATCAGTGTACAAATAACAAAGCTCAATCGGCAAGGACCTTGTCACATGTACACTATGGTGTACACTTTAGTTTACACTATGCCACGCAACATTGCCCAGTTGGGCAGTTTAAATTTCTAACAATTTTCCCATCTAATTGACAGTTGACAACAATATAAGTGTCGAACAACGTGTCAATAATCATTCTACAAATTGCAAAGTTCAATCGGTAAGGACCTTGCAACATGTACACTATAGTGTACACTTTAGTTTACACTATGCCACGTGACATTACCTTATTGGACAGTTTAAATTTCAAATAGTTTTCCCATCCGATTGACACTTGACAACAATGCAAGTGTCAAACAACGTGTCAAAAAGTAGCGTACAAATAGCAAAGTTCAATCGGTATGAACCTCGCTACATGTACACTATGGTGTACACTTGAGTTTACACTTTGCCACGTGACATTACCCTGTTGGACAGTTTAAACTTGAAATTGTTTTCCCATCCAATTCACACTCAACAACAAATCCAAGTGTCAAACAACGTGTCAAAAATCAGTGTACAAATAGCAAAGTATAATCGGTAAGGACCTTGTCACATGTACACTATAGTGTACACTTTAATTTACATTTTCCACGTGACATTACCCTGTTGGACAGCTTAGATTTCAAACAATTTTCCCATCCGATTGAGACTTGACATCAATGCAAGTGTCAAACAACTTGTCAAAAATTAGTTTACAAGTAGCAAAGTTCAGTCGGTAAGGACCTTGATGCATGTACACTATAGTGTAGACTTTAGTTTGCACTTTGCAACGTGATATTACCCTATTGGATAATTTAAATTTCAAATAATTTTCCCATCCAATTAACACTTGACAACAATGCAAGAGTCGAACAACGTGTCAAAAATCAGTGTAGAAATAGCAAAGTTCAATCGGTATTGCTACATGTACACTATGGTGTACACTTGAGTCTACACTTTGCCACGTGACATTACCCTGTTGGACAATTTAAATTTGAAATTGTTTTTCCATCCAATTGACACTCGACAACAATACTAGTGTCAAACAATGTGTCAAAAATCAGTGTACAAATAGCAAAGTACAATCGATAAGGACCTTGTCACATGTACACTATTGTGTAAACTTTAATTTACATTTTCCACGTGACATTACCCTGTTGGGCAGCTTAAATTTCAAACAATTTTCCCATCCGATTGAGACTTGACATCAATCCAAGTGTCTAACAACTTGTCAAAAATTAGTTTACAAGTAGCAAAGTTCAATTGGTAAGGACCTTGATACATGTACACTATGGTGTACACTTTAGTTTGCACTTTGCAACGTGATATTACCCTATTGGACAGTTTAAATTTTAAACAATTTTCCCATCCAATTGACACTTGACAATAATGCAAGAGTCGAACAACGTGTCAAAAATCAGAGTACAAATAGCAAAATTCAACAGGTATGAAACTGCCTACATGTACACTATGGTGTACACTATAGTTTATACTTTGCCAAGTGACATTACCCTGTTGGACAACTTAAATTTCAAACAGTTTTCCCATCCAATTGATACTTGACAACAATGAAAGTATCGAACAACGTGTTAAAAATCAGTGTACAAATAACGAATCTCAATCGGTAAGGACCTTGCCACATGTACACTATGGCGTAAACATTAGTTTACACTATGCCACGCGACATTGCCCTGCCGGACAGTTTAAATTTCTAACAATTTTCCCATCCAATTGACACTTGACAATAATACAAGTGTCGAACAACGTGTCAATAATCATTCTACAAATAGCAAAGTTCAATCGGTAAGGACCTTGCCACATTTACACTATGGTGTACACTTTAGTTTACGCTGTGCCACGTGACATTACCCTATTAGACAGTTTAAATTTCAAATAGTTTTCCCATCCAATTGATAGTTGACAATAATACAAGTGTCAAACGTGTCAAAAATCAGTGTACAAATAGCAAAGTTCAATCGGTAAGAATCTTGTGATATGTACACTATGGAGTACACTTTAGTTTATACTTTTCCACTTGACATTAGCTTGTTGGACAGTTTAAATTTCAAATAGTTTTCCAATCCAATTGACACTTGACAACAATGCAAGTGTCATACAACGGGTCAAAAATCAGTCCACAAATACCAAAGTTCAATCGGTATGAACCTTTCTACAGGTACACAATGGTGTACACTTTAGTTTGCACTTTGCCACATGACATTACCCTGTTGGACAGTTTAAATTTCAAATTTTTTCCATCCAATTGACACTCAACAACAACGCAAGTGCCAAACAACGTGTCAAAAATTAGTGTGCAAATAGCAAAGTTCAATCGGTAAGAACTTTGGGACATGTGCACTATGCTGTACACTTTAGTTTACACCTTGCCACATGTCATTAACCTGTTGGACAGTTTAATTTTCAAGCAATTTTTCCATCCAATCGACACTTGACAACAATGCAAGTGTCAAAAAAAGTGTTAAAAATCAGTGTACAAATAGCAAAGTTCAATCGGCAAGAACCTCGCTACGTGTACACTATGGAATACACTTTAGTTTACACTTTGACACATTACATTACCTTGTTGGCCAGTTTAAATTTCAAACACTTTTTCCGTCCAATTGACACTCGACAACAATGCAAGTGTCAAACATTGTGTCAAAAATCATTGTACAAATAGCAAAGTTCAATCGGTAAGGGCGTTATCACATGTACACTATGGTGTACACTTTAATTTACATTTTCCACGTAACATTACCCTATTGGACAGCTTAAATTTCAAACAATTTTCCCATCCGATTGAGGCTGGACAATAATGCAAGTGTCAAACAACTTGTAAAAAATTATTTTACAAGTAGTGTACGAATAACAAAGTTCTATCGGTAAGAACCTTGGGATATGTACACTATGGAGTACTTTAGAATATACTTTGCCACTTGACATTAGCTTGTTGGACAGTTTAAATTTCAAATAGTTTTTCCATTCAATTGACACTTGACAACAATGCAAGTGTCAAACAACGTGTCAAAAATATGTCTACAAATAGCATAGTTGAATTGGTATAAACCTTGCTACATGTACACTATGGTGTACACTTTAGTTTACACTTTGCCGCGGGACATTACCCTGTTGGACAGGTTAAATTTGAAATTGTTTTCCCATACAGTTGACACTCGACAAAAATACAAGTGTGAAACAACGTGTCAAAAATCAGTGTACAAATAGCGAAGTTCAATTGGTAAGAACCTTGCGACATGTACACTAAGGTGTACACTTTGGTTTTCACTTTGCGACGGGTTATTACCTTGTTGGACAATTTAAATTTCTAACAGTTTTCCTATCCAATTGACACTTGACAACAATGCAAGTATCAAACGTGTCAAAAAGTAGTGTACAAATTGTAAAGTTCAGTCGGCAAGAAACTTGCGATATGTACACTATGGAGTACACTTTAGTTTACACTTTGCCACTTGACATTAGCTTGTTAGACAGTTTAAATTTCAAACAGTTTTCCCATCCAATTGACACTTGACAACAATGCAAGTATAAAACAATGTGACAAAAATTAGTCTACAAATAGCAAACTTCAATCGGTATGAACTTTGCTACACGTACACTATGTTGTACACTTTAGTTTACACTTTGCCACGTGAGATTAAGCTATTGGACAGTTTAAATTTCAAGCAATTTTTCCATCCAATTGACACTTGACAACAATGCAAGTGTCTAACAACGTTTCGAAAATTAGTGTACAAATTGGAAAGTTCAATCGGTATGGACCTTGCAACATGTACACTATGGAGTACACTTTAGCTTACACTTTGGCACGTGACATTACCATGTTGAACAGTTTGAATTTCAAACAATTTTCCTATCCAATTGACACTCGACAATAATGCAAGTGTCAAACAACGTGTAAAAAATCAGCGTACAAATAGTAAAGTTCAATCGGTAAGGACCTTGTCACATGTACACTATGGTGTACACTTTAATTTACATTTTCCACTTGACATAACCCTGCTGGACAGCTTAAATTTCAAACAATTTTCCCATCCGATTGAGACTTGACAATAATGAAAGTGTTAAAAAACTTGTCAAAAATTAATTTACAAGTAGCAAAGTTCAATCGGTAAGGACCTTGTTACATGTATACTATGGTGTACACTTTAGTTTACACTTTGCCATGTGACATTACCATGTTGCACAGTTTAAAATTCAAATAGTTTTCTCATCCAATTGACACTTGATAGCAATGAAAGTGTCGAACAACGTGTCAAAAATCAGTGTACAAATAGCAAAGTTCAATTGGTAAGGACCTTACCCCATGTACACTATGGTGCACACTTTAGTTTACACTTTGACATGTGATATTACCCTGTTAGACAGTTTAAATTTCAAAGAGTTTTCCCATCCAATTGACACTCGACAACAATGCAAGTGTCAAACAACGTGTCAAAAATCAGTGTACAAATAGTAAAGTTCAACCGGTAAGGACCTTGTCACATGTACACTATAGTGTATACTTTAATTTACATTTTCCATGTGACATTACCCTGCTGATAGCTTAAATTTCCAGCAATTTTCCCATCCAATTGACACTCGACAACAATGCAAGCGTCAAACAACGTGTCGAAAATCAGTGTACAAATAGAAAAGTTCAATCGGTAAGGGCTTTGTCATATGTACACTATGGTGTACACTTTAATTTACGCTTTCCACGTGACATTACCCTGTTGGACAACTTAAATTTCAACCAATTTTTCCATTCGATTGAGGCTTGACATCAAATCAAATGTCAAACAACTTGTCAAAAAATTAGTTTACAAGTAGCAAAGTTCAATCGGTAAAGACCTTGCTACATTTACACTATGGTGTACACTTTTTTTGCACTTTACCACGTGACATTACCCTATTGGACAGTTTGAATTTCAAACTGTTTTCACATCCAATTGACACTTGACAACAATGCAAGTGTCGAACAACGTGTCAAAAATTAGTGTACAAATAGCAAAGTTCAATTGATACGGACCTTGCCACATGTATACTACGGTGTACACTTTAGTTTACACTTTGACGCGTGACATTACCCTATTGGACAGTTTAAATTTCAAATATTTTTCCCATCCAATTAACACTCGACAACAATGCAAGTGTCAAACAACGTGTCAAAAATCAGTGTACAAATAGTAAAGGTCAATCGGTATGGACTTTGTAACATGTACACTATGGTGTACACTTTCGTTTACACTTTGCCACGTGATATTACTCTAATGGACAGTTTTAATTTCAAACAATTTTCCATCCAATTGAGACATGACAACAATGCATGTGTCAAACAACTTATCAAAAATTAGTTTACAAGTATCAAATTTCAATGGGTAAGGACTTTGCTACATGTACACCATGTTGTAAACTTTAGTTTACACTTTACCACGTGACATTACCCTATTGGATAGTTTAAATTTCAAACTGTTTCCCCATCCAATTGACACTAGACAACAACGAAAGCGTCCAATAACGTGTTAAAAATTAGTGTACAAATAGCGAAGTTCAATCGGTAAGGACCTTGCCACATGTACACTATGGTGTATACTTTAGTTTACACTATGAAACGTGACATTACCCTTTTGGACAGTTTAAATTTCAAATAGTTTACCAATCCAATTGACACTTGAAAATAATACAAGTGTCAAACAACGTGTCAATAATCATTCTACAAATAACAAATTTCAATCGGTAAGGACGTTGCCACATGTACACTATGGTGTACATTTTAGTTTGCACTATGCCATGTGATATTACCCTGTTGGACAATTTAAATTTCAAACAGTTTTCCCATCCAATTGACACTTGATAACAATGTAAGTGTCAAACTACGTGTCAAAAATCAGTGTATAAATCGTAAAGTTCAATCAGTAAGGACCTTTCCACATGTACACTATGGTGTATACTTTAGTTTACACATTGACACGCGACATTACCCTGTTGGACAGTTTACATTTCAAATAGTTTTCCCATCCTATTGACACTCGAAAACAATGCAAGTTTCGAACAACTTTTCCAAAATCAGTGTACAAATAGCAAAGTTCAATCGATACGGACCTTGTCACATGTACACTATGGTGTAAACTTTAATTCACATTTTTCATGTGACATTATCCTATTGGACAGCTTAAATTTCAAACAATTTTCCCATCCGATAGAGACTTGACAACAATGCAAGTGTCAAACAACTTGTCAAAAAATAGCTTACAATTAGCAAAGCTTAATCGGTAAGAACTTTGCTAAATGTACACTATGGCGTACACTTTAGTTTGTACTTTCCCATCCGATTGACACTTGAAACCAATGCAAGTGTCGAACAACGTGTCAAAATCAGTGTAAAAATAACAAAGTTCAATCTATATGAACCTTGCTACATGTACACTATGGTGTACACTTTAGTTTTCACTTTGCCACGTGACATTTCCTTGTTGGACGGTTTAAATTTCAATTAGTTTTCCCATTCAATTGACACATGACAACAAAGAAAGTGTCCAACAACGTGTTAAAAATTAGTGTACAAATAGGAAAGTTCAATTGGTAAGGACCTTGCGACATGTACGCTACGGTGTACACTTTAGTTTACACTCTGCCACATGACATTACCCTGTTGGACAATTTAAATTTCAAACAGTTTTCCCATCCAATTGGCACTCGACGACAATGCAAGTGCCAAACAACGTGTCGAAGCACAGTGTACAAATAGCAAAGTTCAATTGGTAAGAACCTTGTGATATGTACACTATGGAATACACTTTAGTTTATACTTTACCACTTGACATTAGCTTGTTGGACAGTTTAAATTTCAAACAGTTTTCCCATCCAATTGACACTTGATAACAATGCCAATGTCAAACAATGTGTCAAAAATTAGTCTACAAATTGTTAAGTTCAATCGGTAAGAACCTTGCTACATGTACACTATAGTGTACACTTTAGTTTACACTTTGGGACGTGACATTACCCTGTTTGATAGTTTAAATTTCAAATTATTTTCCCATCCAATTGACACTTGACAACAATGCAAGTGTCAAACAACGTGTCAAAAATCAGTGTGCAAACAGCAAAGTTCAATCGGTAAGAACATTGCGACATGTACACTATGGTGTACACTTTAATTTATACCTTGCCACGTGTCAATACCTTGTTGGACAGTTTAAATTTCAAGCAACTTTCCATCCGATCGACACTTGACAACAATGCAAGTGTCAAACAACGTGTCAAAAATTAGTGTACAAATAGCAAAGTTCAATTAGTAAGAACCTTGCGACATGTACACTATGGTGTACACTTTGGTTTTCACTTTGCCACGGGTCATTACCTTGTTGGACAGCATAAATTTCAAACAGTTTTCCCATCCAATTGACACTTGACAACAATGCAAGTGTCAAACAACATGTCAAAGATCAATCTACAAATAGCAAACTTCAATCGGCCTTGCTACATGTACACTATGGTGTACACTTTGCCACGTGACATTATCTTGTTGGGCAGTTTAAATTTCAAATTGTTTTCCCATCGAATTGACACTCGACAACAATACAAGTGTCAAACAACGCGTCAAAAATCAGGGTACAAATTGCAAAGTTCAATCGGTAAGGACCTAGCAACATGTACACTATGGAGTACACTTTAGCTTACACTTTGACACGTAACATTACCCTATTGAACAATTTAAATTTCAAACAGTTTTCCCATGCAATTGACACTCGACAACAATGCAAGTGTTAAACAATGTGTAAAAAATCAGCATACAAGCATACAAATAGTAAAGTTCAATCGGTAAGGACCTTGTCACATGTACACTATGGTGTACACTTTAGTTTTAACTTTGCCATGTGACATTACCCTATTGGATAGCTTAAATTTCAAACAATTTTCCCATCGGATTGAGACTTGACAATAATACAAGTGTCGAACAACATGTCAAAAATCAGTGTACAAATGGCAAAGTTCAATCGGTAAGGACCTTGCTACATGTACACTATGGTGTACACTTTAGTTTGCACTTTGCCATGTGACAATACCCTGTTGAACAGTTTAAATTTCAAACAGTTTTCCCATCGAATTGACTCTTGACAACAGTGCAAGTGTCAAATAACATGTCAAAACTCAGTCTACAAATAGCAAAGTTCAATCGGTATGAACCTTGCTACAAGTACACTATGGTGTACACTTTAGTTTACACTTTGCCACGTGACATTAACCTGCTCTACAATTTAAATTTTAAATTATTTTCCCATTCGATTGACACTCGACAATAATGTAAGTGTCAAACAACGTGTTAAAAATCAGTGTAGAAATATCATAGACAATCGGTAAGAACCTTACGACATGTACACTAAGGTGTACACTTTAGTTTACACTTTGCCACGTGACATTACCCTGTTGGATGGTTTAAATTTCAAACAATTTTCTCGTCCAATTGACATTTGACAACAACAAAAGTGTCCAACAACGTGTTAAAAATCAGTGTACAAGTAGCAAAGTTCAATCGGTAAGGACCTTACCACATGTACACTATGGTGTACACTTTAGTTTAAACTATGCCACTTGACATTACCCGATTGGACAGTTTAAATTTCAAATAGTTTACCCATCCAATTGACATTTGAGAATAATAAAAGTGTCAAATAACTTGTTAATAATCATTCTACAAATAGCAAAGTTCAATCAGTAAGGACCTTGCCACAAGTACACTATGGTGTACACTTTAATGAACACTTTGCCACGTGATATTACTCTATTAGACAGTTTTAATTTCAAACAATTTTCCCATCCGATTGAGACTTGATAACGATGTAGGTGTCAAACAACTTGTCAAAAATTAGTTTGCAACGAGTAAAGTTCAATCGGTAAGGACCTTGCTACATGTACACTATGGTGTACACTTTAGTTTGTACTTTGCCACGTGACATTACCCTGTTGAACAGTTTAAATTTCAAGCAGTTTTCCCATCGAATTAACTCTTGACAACAGTGCAAGTGTCAAATAACATGTCAAAAATCAGTCTACAAATAGCAAAGTTCAATCAGTATGAACCTTGCTACATGTACACTATGGTGTACACTTTAGTTTACACTTTTCCACGTGACATTACCCTGCGAGACAGTTTAAATTTTAAATTATTTTCCCATCCGGTTGACACTCGACAATAATGTAAGTGTCAAACAACGTGTTAAAAATCAGTGTACAAATAGCATAGTTCAATCGGTAAGAACCTTGCGATATGTACACTAAGGTGTACACTTTAGTTTATACTTTGTCATGTGACATTACCCTATTGGATGGTTTAAATTTCAAACAATTTTCCCATCCAATTGACACTTGACAACAACGAAAGTGTCCAACGACGTGTGAAAAATTAGTGTACAAGTTGCAAAGTTCAATCGGTAAGGACCTTGCCACATGTAAACTCTGGTGTACACTTTAGTTCACACTATGCCACTTGACATTACCCTGTTGGACAGTTTAAATTTCAAATAGTTTACCCATCCAATTGATATTTGACAATAATATAAGTGTAAAACAATTTGTCAATAATCATTCTACAAATAGCAAAGTTCAATCGGTAAGGACCTTGCCACATGTACACTATGGTGTACACTTTAGTTTACAGTTTGCCACGTGACATTACTCTATTGGACAGTTTAAATTTCAAATAGTTTTTCCATCCAATTGACACTTGACAACAATGCAAGTGTCAAACAACGTGTCGAAAATTAGTGTACAAATTGTAAAGTTCAATCGGTAAGGACCTTGCAACATGTACACTATGGAGTGCACTTTAGCTTACACTTTGACACGTGACATCACTCTATTGGACAGTTTAAATTTGAAACAGTTTTTCCATCCAATTGACACTCGAAAACAATGCAAATGTCAAACAACGTGTAAAAAATTAGTGTACAAATAGCAAAGTTCAATCGGTAAGGACCTTATCACATGTACACTATGGTGTACACTTTAATTTACATTTTCCATGCGGCATTACCCTATTACACAACTTAAATTTCAAACAGTTTTCCCATTCGATTGAGACTTGACAACAATGCAATTGTCAAACAACTTGTCAAAAATTAATTTACAAGTAGCAAAGTTCAATCGGTAAGGACCTTGCTACATGTACATTATGGTGTACACTTTAGTTCACACTTTGCCACGTGACATTACCCTGTTGGACAGTTTAAATTTCAACAGTTTTCCCATCCAATTGACACTTGACAACAATGCAAGTGTCGAATGATAAATGTGTTTTTGTACACTTATTTAAGTCACAAATATGATTTAATAACGAGCAAAATGATTGAATTGTGACTTCTCGTACATTTGTGAATTGTAGGAAGCAATGATGAACATGGTAAAATTCAGGAGAAAAGACGCGAAAAAGGAGTAAAGTGAAGCAAAGTGAAAGTTCTGGGACCAAAAGTGAAAATATCCAAAAGTTGATCCGATGAACAAATTTAGTCAATTACCAATTGACGATATCATGGGTTGATAAAATGAAAAGAATGAAGCGAGGCTTCCAAGAAGTAAATGATGCAAGTGGGAGGACCAAAACGCACATCTGCCATAGTTGATAGTACTATACGACTGCATAGTACTATCCTCTATGTGGTCACGTAGTAGCATACCGCAAACAAAGATGCCCCAAAATTTTACTCTATGCGACCGCATAGAGCAATTATCGAGGAAAAATTTAGTTTCTTTTTTCTTTCGAAACTCTTATGGAAACAATATTTTTAGGGTCCTATAAATACAAAAACTAGACCAGAACGTAAGAGACGCCATTTTTACATGTTTTTAGAAGATTTTGAAGGAGAAACGAAGGATAGAACAAGAGAACATCGCGCCAAGTGAAGATCGGATTGAAGATTGATTCGGGTGATGTTGTTTCTTCAAATATGTTTATGTTTTGTTCTTTTTAGCATGTTAGGCAAGATTTATCACTGTTAGGAGATCGATGAACCTTGTAATGCTTTGTTTAATTGTTGTTTTGGATTTTTGATGTATTTGAACACAAGTTTCAGATTTAATCGATTTATTACGTTTTTATTTTCATATGATTATTGTGCACGTAATTATATGATTGTGGTGGCCTATTTTACACATTCAAAAGAAGGAAAATAGGTTTGACATAGTATAAATCATCATAGGGTCCGATAGGGGTTAGAAATATACCTCTATGCCTTCTGTGAATCATTGGATATTCGTGAATTTATAATGCATGTCAGTATGTTAGTATTCGTCATAGAAATATAGTTGAATCATATATTGGGATAGGTTTGGCATTGCTCGAGGGAGAGTGCTAAATTAAAATAGGAATATCGATTCATCTTTTGTGAAATTGTGTATCAAATTTATATAATTGACAATTGAACGGGTATTGCTTATGGATTTGTGATCCTAGTGCGCTAGTACATCCATTAATTTCATAAAAATTATAGTTAAATTGCATAGAAGTTATTTTGCACTTAGTACAATTCTTCATTCATATTTGCATAAACGGTTACATTTTGTTAGTTAAAGTACAAAACCTCAATTTGGCTGTCGTGTTTTGGTTAAGGTCGTACTAGATTAATTTGAACTAATTCAATCCTCGTGGGATCGATACTTGGACTCATAGTCCATTTTACTACTTGTTAACGAACCATGCACTTGCGGTGGATTTTAAATCGGAATAAATAATTTCACAAACAAGTTTTTGGCGCCATTGCCACGGATTGAAATTTGGTTTTAATTTTATCTTTTGTGACACTAATTCGAACTTATCTAGATTAGTAATAGTTATATTACTAGGTTTAGTTTGTTATTACTTCAATTTAATTTTGCAATCTCAGGGCTTGTATGCAAGGAGCACCTGATCAAGATTTGGTTCCCATAGATCCAGAGATCGAACGCACATTCTGTCATAGGCAAAGAGAAGTAAGAGCGGCACAACAAATGGCTAACGAGCAAAATCGATCGATAATTCCACTCAACGAAGGCATGGCAGTTAAAGATGTTGGGAATACAGTACTCGGGGACTTCATGGCTCTGTTGGTGGTCTAAAGTCAATCTAGCATTGTATATCCACCATTTGGGCAACCGAATTTCTAGCTAAAAACAAATGTGATTCAACTCTTTCAGAATGGGCATCAATACCATGGGATGGCTAGTGAAAATCCGCATACACACATATCCCGATTTCTAGATATGTGCCAACACGTTAGGTATCAAGGTATCTCGGACGATGCTATAAGACTGCGGTTGTTTCCACACACTTTGTAGGATAAGGCACTTGAATGGCTGGATTTGCTTCCCATCACAAGTATCACCACTTGGAACGAGCTAGCCCATAAATTCTGCACCAAGTTCTTCTCGCGACCTAATGTAGCCAAAATGCAGCATGATATCTCTATATTCAACCAATGTGAGTCCAAATCATTCAAAGAGGCATGGAATCATTTCAAAAATATGTTAAGGAAGTGCCCGTAACATGGCTTTGACAAGAAGACACAGATCCGATTTTTCTATACTGGACTACTTCCATCCTTCAAGAGTATGGTGGATTCATAATCTGATGGGTCTATCTCCACAAGAACAATTGACGAAGCATGGGAGCTATTTAAGAGAATGGCTACAACTTCAGCCATGTGGTCTACAGATCGAGTGGTTCAGAAGAGATCGTCGGGGGTTTATGAAATAGATACTTATTCAGTACTGTCTACAAAGATAGGCCCTTTGTTCCATAAGGTTGAGAGCATTTCACAGACCGCCACAGTTAAACAAGTCAAGAAGCCAAGTTGTGAAGAATGTGGAGCAGACCACAATACTGTTAATTATCCAATTCTCGCACAGGGGGTCGACCATGCAGATTTTGTGCAATGGGGTCAACGCCAACAGAACAACCCACATTCGGAAACCTTCAAACAGGGCTGGAGAAAACATCCAAACTTCTCGTGGAACAATCAAAATCAAAATAGACCATCAGGTCAATATCAGCAGTAGGATAAAAAGCCACCATTGGAAGAGATGTTTGAAAAGTTCATGGTAACAACAACAACCAGTTCAT